>NC_088909.1:76622198-76667198 GCF_037157495.1 Lathamus discolor
CTTTTAGATTTTTTTTTCTTTAATACAGGAAGGTGACAATTATTTTTCGAAGCTAAGGTGAAGGATTTGGATTCTCCTCCATCAGCATTGAGGTTCAGCAGTTGTTGTTGCCTCATACAAAGAAAAGACTTCCGATTACTTCCTATAGCTATAGAATATAACACATACGCTATCTCATGTTTTGCATGCTGGTCATAACAATATCTGTTTGATTAGGCACCTTTGTTACCTCCCTCTACAAAGGAAGGAGTAAGTTGACTCCCTCCTAAGCAAGGCAGGAAATGGGCATCAAATGAATTTGCCTTTCTAAGACTGCTGTTTGGGCAGTGAAGCTATAATTTTCTTCCTGAAATCACTTACTTCAAGCTACGATAAAGGAAAACAATTAATCTTGATGGACTGAGAAATGCAATTTAGAGGTGAAAGACTCCCTTTAATGTGTTTTTTAACCACATAGGCTACTTTCTTCATGAGTAGTTAATGTATCTCTATATTGTACAATGCAGGGTTGCATAGTAATTCATTAGGAATGCAGGGCAGTGTAGTTAATTCTGAACTACTAGATCAGGTATTGGAAACAATGCACCTTCCATGGTACATTGAAGGATCTACATCCACCCGCTCTTATCCCACTGTAACAGGACATATTAGTTTAGGAAAATTGCTGTGCAAAAGTAAGTATAATAATTTCAAGATCAGAATGACTTTCATTCAGCGTTTGCTTAGTGTTTCTGCAAAAACTGCCTGTGAAAGATAGATAGGCTCTGAATTTAAGGGAAAAATGAGGTGTCCCAGTACACAGACTTGTTTGACATTGTTCTTGAAGCCACTCAGCATTTGCAGGTTTGCCCTGAGTTTGTGTAAAGCTCTGCTACCACCTGTCAAGTGCCTGTTTCTTCCTAGTGGCTTTACAAGCCCCTGGAGGGAGTGCTAAATGTTGAGATTGATGCAGTTCTTGTTTTGTAATCAATTAAGAGTAATCAACAACTGAAAATGTCTTTTTTTTTTTTAATCATCGCAGAATCAAAGAATAAAGCTTAGTAATCTTAACATAAACTTGGTGATCATTACAGTAACAAATGAAAATATCTGGAGTCTCTCTGCTGCTAATGAAGTGACTCATCAATGCCTGAATGCATCCCCTGCCTCTTCTGCATGATAACCCTGTAATAGAGAGGACAGATCAGGAAAGGAGAGGAGGTTCAGTTTTATTTTCCTGTCCATGCAGTTGCTTATTGTTCCTTGTAATAAATGAGTTATATTTATTGCTTCTTTGAAATGTGGTGAAAATTTCAGCAGTGGAAATTCTAGCATATGTCCCTAGTTAAAAGACTGAGAGAATAAACAGTATTTGTGGGAAGGGGTTCGGGGGGAAATAGATTTGCTTATAGATTGTGGAAGAAAATGAAACCTGAGTTCTTTAATCTTATTCTGATATTGTCGACCTCTGTGCAAGTTGTAGTGATGTGAAGCCTTGTCCTTTAGGTACATGTAGACTAAGATCATGAAATTAGCTTAAAGGGCACAGAAGAGCAAGCTCTTTCTGTCTATCTGGTTTGGCTAACTATTGCAGTTACAGTGACTTCAGAGGCTGATTTCGCTCCATGGAGTTGTGTAAAGGTCTCAGTCGTTCTGCTTAAGAAGAAATGTTGGAGTGATTTGCACCTTGCTAATACCTCCAAAAAGCCTGCTTAATGGGGAAGATACATACTTTTTTTGTCTGATTTTCCTGCTACAAATCTCACAACAGTAGTGGCTGTAGTTGTGACAGGGTAAGTGGAATTTAGTTCAGATAGACCTTAAAGAAGCAGCAGACTATCATTAAAAGAAATTGAGAGATACTAGGACAGAGAAGTTATTTAAGGCTTTCCCCACACCATATACACAATATCTAAAATGGCAATTAACACGTGAAGACAGTAGAGAGGTTAATTGAAAAATACATGGAATAGTGTAATGATCTGATTAGCAAAGAAGCAATGGAGTTCTGAAGTGTGTCGGCAAGTGTACCTGGCTTTGTAATCACTTTCACCTGATCAGGTGACTTTTAGCTGTGTTATTTCATGTTGTTTTGTATAATCTACTCTTTGTGGTGCAACAGGCACATCCAAAGTATGGTTCACAGCAGTTATTTCATTCTGCAATTTCTAAAATCTACCTTAACAATATCATAGAACCATTTCTGTATTTTACTTTATGTGACAATACTGTTTCACTAACAACATACATAAAGCACTTCATGAAAAAAATGTGGTTTTTAACTTGTTTGTTAGACTGTATTTCATTTATATGCTAGAGTGGCTGCTTGGGGAGGGCTCTCAGGACATGTAAAGTCACTTATCTGTGGGAATAAGATGGTACTGGCACTGGCAAATTGCACTGGCAAAATTTTAGGACTGTGTTCACCAATCAGTAAGCTATATGGAGATACAGTTTCTATGTACAAGATCCTTTCAGGCATCTATCTGATCTGCAAAGAAATTACTAAACTACAATTTAATTTTGATTCATCATTACATTTACAGTTGTGTATTTGTAACACGGATGCATTTTTAGGTGATGATATATTGAAGATAGCACTTCCCATGTTTCAGTTTTGTGGACAATGCTTTTATACAGCTGCAGTTTAGTTTTTGTGAGACTTAGAATAGATTATGGTTGGAGTGCTATAATCTAGTATTCCTGTACTGAGAAAGGGGTTTGCTTATCTTTTTAAACCTAGCTGTTCAAGAAGTAGTCATATAATAATGCACGTTTTGAAATTATGATGCTTGAAGGGGGGGTGGGGTGGGGGGGTGCGGCGTGGCTTTGAACTTTAAATTATGATTAATGTGTGTGTACCTGTATGACTTGGTCATATATTTGCACGTCAGACAGGGATTCAGACTTAGTCTTATGACATTTATGTGACTAAGTCTATATTCAAAAGATTGTATCACAGTTGCGTTATTTTCTGTAGATTTTATTGAGTGCTGATAGTTTTACAGAGCCATGCTACCATCCTCTGAAATTATGCTGCCATAATTGATGACTCAAATATAAATTACCGCTTACTTTCCTGATTTAAGATACTAGATGCTAGTCTACTCTTGTAATATCTACTCATTTGAAAGAAATGCAGTAAAGTTAAGGTCAGCCTCCCATTTCTAGGTGCTTGATTTTTAGGTGAGGAAACAATGAAATTATTAGACAGTGCAATATGCACTTCACTTCAGTCTATATGTAAGAAAAGCCTGTGTCTCTGAAGGGAAATACAGTACTGGGGTCTGAGGCAGAAAACAGTGAAAGAGCATCTAAGGTTTAGGGCAAAGATTGTAGTATGGAGATGGTGCTCTAAGTAGGCAGTATGACAAATATAGGATAATCCTGAGCTCCTGTGTTTAATATTACAAACCTGCATCCTATCCTTCTCACTTTGCATATGCAAATCTTCACTGTCTCTTAAGTTACTTATGTTTACACAGAGGCACCATGTGCTCTTTGTTGGGCGTATTTTAGCATGTGGTGGTGTGTCTGTTTTGTCCATTGTGGAAGAGGCTTGGACTGGCTCAGGGGAGTCCAGACCTCATCCAGCATAGGCTGCCTCAGATCCCTGCCAGATCCACCACCAATGGCTGCCGGCTGTGCTTAGTACAGCAGGTGAGTGCCAGAAGGGTAGTACAAGTGAGACTACACATGAGCACACTATGTTATGGAGAAACATTGATGTACATTTCATTCCCTCTTCATCTTTTAACTTGCATGTATTTGTATTTTCCATGTTCTTTTGAGAAAGAATTATAATGGAACCCATTTTTAAACCAGTCTTTGTCTTACCCCTTTAACTACCCAGTCTTTGCATTTTTCCCCCTTTTCTTTGCAAAAAACTTGTCTGTTTGCCTCTTTGCCTGCCTGTAACTTTCATGTTCCCTTCTTTTGTTATTCAGTAGAATTTGATACATACCTAACATAAAAGAATTTATTTTTTTTTAATAGTTAAATGTTTTTCCTCCTATCAGAAAACGTGAATGTACTCAATCTTTTGAATGTAGAGATTGCACCTTCCTTTCATCTGTAATCCCAGTGAAGCAAAGGAATGTTTTAATTTTGTCTTCTCCACTCAATCACCTAATTCGGGGTTTATCAGAATATTTTGGTACTGAAACCATTAAGTAACATTAGTAAACGAGCCATGCTATGCCTCTTGTCTTACCCAGTTTACTGTGTCTTCCACTGTCTTATATACATTTCCTCTTACCTCTTTCCACTTCACTTTTTTCCCTTATTATCTTTCTTTACATTGACTCCTCCCTTGCTTCCTTGGTAGCCTCATTTTGCCTCCTAAACCCCTCTGTCTCTAGTGGACTATTGGCTGATTTTCTCAGCAAAATGCGAAATGTGCTGTTTCCAAGTAAGTGTGGCAGCCTTCTGATGGTGCCAACTCAAAGAGACCTGCTGGGACTAGCAAAGTGAACAGAGCTGTGTGTCATCACCTCCATTTACTCTTAAGAAGTGGGAACTGGAACCTGCGATAGCTTGTTTTCCCAAAACTTCCCTAGAGATGTCATTACAGCCTTCTGGTAGAATTAATAAGAAATTTCTGACCAACCTTCATACGTATATATCAGTTATGACTTGCTGTTTGGACAGATGTCTCCTGAGTAACTTCCTTTGTCTTTCAGTAGATCTTGTTTTGTACCAAATGTCTTTCCCAGTGCCATCTTCTGTATATGTTGTCACTGCATCTTTATGAATGTACTTTTGAAATGGAAATCAAGCTCATCTAGAGGATGCAGTGTTGCCAATCAATAAAACAGTTAAAATTTGATATTTTAGTACTAAAGTAATGCTAGACACCTTTAAAATATGGCTAAATTGGCCTCAGTGTGTGGACTGTGGAACCTTAGGGGTGTTGCTTTTTTCCACAAAAACAGTAGTGATACGTACTTTTCCTTTCAGGTAGCTATTGTTTTGTTCACTTTACCACCTGAATGCTGAAGTCATTCTTTCCTAATGAATGAAAAACCTACCAATATTTTTTAAGGTGCTTTTACTAATCTGTATATATGTGCTCCTTCAAGTCCATTCATGTATTAATTTAGTATCTTTGGAAAAAAATTACTAAATTCCATTACTGAGGCATTTCCTGTGAATACGTTTTTGTGTTAAATTAGAGTCTTGTCTTCTCTATACTACTTAATACCCTGGATCTGGATATCCCATCCTACTGCAGATGTGTTGAAATTACGTGTTACAAAAAATAATCACAGAGTAGGCTACTTGCAGTTGACTGATCTGTGTCTGATTAACATGAAACCCCAAATAAGAGGCAGAGGGAGTGATGAGTTCTCAGTCCACACTGCACCAGATGATTCCAATGTGAAACAGTATATTAATTTACATTTGTCCTTACTAGCATGTAGTGAGCTGTAAAAACAACATGTTGCTGCTTAATTGATCTGGGAGGCCAGTACTAGCCTCATGTTGTCTGGTATTTTCTTCACAGTTTCTGAAAAGAATTATGCCTGTGAAGGAGGTGTTTAATCCTGCCATCAACCTTGCATCATCCTGTATCTAAGCATCTGTTTTATACTTTAATGCGTTCATTTTATCCTTTACTGTCTTCTTTCCTTTTATGTATTTGTAGAAAGCCTTATTATTCTTCACTATATTGCTTGCTGTCCCCTCTGATACTCTGCTTTTCTCCTGTGTAATTTTATTTTTTTACTTAGCCTAGCTCCCAACATGTATTTTTCCTTTAAATCATTTCTTTTTGATGGTTTTAGTTGCATCTACACTGCATTTTTCATCAATATTTCTTCTGTTGCTTCTTTACTTCTGCCTTTTAGTCATCTTGGGATTTTTGTCTCCTTAAAAAGGATGCTGTTCCATTAGACATTTGTTAGTACATCTTTGAAAAAAGTAAATTCTTTTCCCACACATTCTTCCTTTAAGTTAATTCTTGACTTGGGTCACCTACTATTTTTTTTTTTGTCCTAAGAAACTTGTCATTTTAAAATTTCTCACTGGTTTGTTACCTTTTACATCCATCTTAAATTGTGATGTAGGAATTGAATATACTCTGTAGAGTTCTGTTTTCCTCCTTAAGTTGTGGGGCAATTGGGCAATGCAAGAGCAGTCCTGTAGTCTGAGTAAGTTCAGTGCAAATATGGGAGGGGTGAAGACTAACAGAGGAGACTTGACTGGCTTCCCATTCTTGGTCTGCTGTGGACCATTTTGGCCTCCAGTGTGATGTGAAGGGTTAGTTTATGCTGGCTCCTAGCCTTCCATGACAACGCTTACATTTCCTGAACCACCCCTCCCATGCTTGAGGCTTTGAAGAGCATGGTACAGTAGTACCATGAGCTAATTCTGCAATACTTGTGGAAATTCCTTTTAGGCAGAGGGACTTTCCAGTGATCCAGTTAAACTGCTTTTATGTCTTCTAAGCTGGAGTGGTGCTTACTTAATTTAGAATTGATTATCATCCACATTTTCTACTATACCTACTGTATTGGGACGGTGATTGATGACTTTAAATGCTGCAATAGTATAAATGGAAATGAGAACATGACAAGACCTAAGATTCAGGCAAGCAACTTTGATTTATATATTTTTAATTCGGGTTTGCTGATGGGCAACTCAGCAGAAAAGCATCACCTAAATGGCATTATAATAAAACTAAGTTCTCCTGGTTTTGTTATGCCTAGCAGGTGAATTAAACTCATCCTTGGCATTTCTTTACTGTATTGCCAGCTTTTACAGAAAAGAAAAAATACTACTGTGGGGAAAGTGTTATTTGGTGGTGTTTTTATTTTTTCTTCAGTGAAACACAGTGTTTCTCTCATAAAATATTATCTTAATATTTAGAATGTTGATAATGCAACACACTGTTATTTAATTTGTAAATTGAACTACCATAAAATATTTTGGTGTATATATGTACTTAAATGTGTGTTGTGCTATACTGTATCCAGTGAAGTGATTTACTGTAGGTTTCTGAAAGAGCAATTGTTGTAAATTTAAGATTCAGTTCACATGTAATATTCTAGATGTTAGGTCCATAATCCACTATTCCTACTAATAATTCACATAACCCACTATCCTACAATTCTAATTCACATAATCCACTATCCTACAATTCTTGCAGATCAATAAAAATATTTATACCATACAGTATAGCTTCTTTTGCATTGTACAGACCAGTAGGAAATTTGGTTTACTAAATTCTTCAAATAGTATCAAGTGATATGACATTTTGTGTAACCAGTACCTACTGTAGCTACACAGATGTGAACTTGATTGTTGCTACAATGCATCTCTGTGCTTTGCAGATTGTGATCCCTTTGAAGCTCTGTAGTGAAATCAGGCTAGGGCTAACTCCTCTTAAAAATGCAGATCTTGCTGTAAATCTTACTCCTTGCCTAAAAGCAGCATTAAGCTCATATAGTTGATATTTCATCTTTTGAAAAACAAGTCAGTAAGAATTTAATTTAAAATATATGTGTGTTTGTTTTGATAGGGGACAGAAGCTCAACATAAATGCTACTTTTTGATTTAAGGAAGACTCGGAGGGTGACCTGACAGTTCAGTGAAAAGAACGTCATATGTCAGAGCTGAAAGATCACAGAATCACAGAATCCCAAGGGTTGGAAGGGACCTAAAAAGATCATCTAGTCCAACCCCCCTGCAAGAGCAGGGTAACCTACAGTACATCACACAGGAACTTGTCCAGGCAGGCCTTGAATATCTCCAGTGTAGGAGACTCCACAACCCCCCTGGGCAACCTGTTCCAGTGCTCTGTCACTCTTACAGTAAAGAAGTTCTTCCTGATGTTAACGTGGAACTTCCTATGTTCCAGTTTACACCCATTGCCCCTTGTCCTATCACTGGATATCACTGAAAAAAGCCTAGCTCCATCATCCTGACACCTACCCTTTACATATTTGTAAACATTGATGAGGTCACCCCTCAGTCTCCTCTTCTCCAAGCTAAAGAGACCCAGCTCCCTCAGCCTCTCCTCATAAGGGAGATGTTCCACTCCCTTAATCATCTTTGTGGCTCTGCGCTGGACTCCTTCAAGCAATTCCCTGTCCTTCTTGAACAGAGGGGCCCAGAACTGGACGCAATATTCCAGATGCGGCCTCACCAAGGCTGAGTAGAGGGGGAGGAGAACCTCTCTTGACCTACTAACCACTCCCTTTCTAATGCACCCTAAGATGCCATTTGCCTTCTTGGCCACAAGAGCACATTGCTGGCTCATGGTCATCCTCCTATCCACCAGGACCCCCAGGTCCCTTTCCCCTTCACTACTTTCCAGCAGGTCAACCCCCAACCTGTACTGGTACATGGGGTTGTTCTTCCCCAGATGCAAGACTCTACACTTGCCCTTGTTAAATTTCATCAAGTTTCTCCCCGCCCAACTCTCCAGCCTGTCCAGGTCTCGCTGAATGGCAGCACAGTCCTCTGGTGTGTCAGCCACTCCTCCCAGTTTTGTGTCATCAGCAAACTTGCTGAGGGTGCACTCAGTTCCCTCATCCAGGTCATTGATGAAAATATTAAACAGCACCGGTCCCAGCACCGACCCCTGAGGAACTCCACTAGTCACAGACCTCCAGCTAGATTCTGCGCCATTGACCACAACTCTCTGCCTTCTTCCTTTCAACCAGTTCTCGATCCACCTCACTACTTGATCGTCAAGCCCACACTTCTTTAGCTTATCTATGAGGATGCTGTGGGAGACAGTATCAAATGCCTTACTGAAATCAAGAAAAACTACATCTACCGCTCTACCATCATCCCTCCACCTAGTCACTTCCTCATAGAAGGCTATAAGGTTGGTCATACATGACTTCCCCCTCATAAAACCATGTTGGCTGTTCTTAATGACCCCCTCATCCTTGATATGCCTAGTGATGGAGTCAAGAATAAGTTGTTCCATCACCTTTCCAGGGATGGAGGTAAGGCTGACCGGTCTATAATTACCCGGGTCCTCCTTCTTGCCCTTCTTATAGACTGGTGTGACCTTTGCCATCCGCCAATCCTCAGGCACCTCGCCCGTTTCCCACGACTTACCAAAGATGATGGAAAGTGGCCTAGCAATGACCTCCGCCAGCTCCCTCAGCACCCGTGGGTGCATTCCATCCGGACCCATCGATTTACAGATGTCCAGATTGCATAGCTGATCCCTAACCCAATCCTCATCTACCAAAGCAAACTCCTCCTTTGTCCTGACTCCTTCTGGGGCTATAGAAATCCGGGGCCCTCAGGGAGAGTCTGCAGGAGTAAAGACAGAGGCAAAGAAGGCATTCAGCACCTCTGCCTTCTTTATATCCTCTGTCTCCAGGGTACCCACTTCGTTCAGCAGTGGGCCTATATTGCCTCTTGTGTTAGTTTTATTTGCTATGTATTTGAAGAATCTGAATCCATTACTGTGTTTTACTAGCCATGCAGAAGTAGATGGACCTTTTTAGTCAGTCACTGATGTTATTCTTTCTGCATCATGATATTTGAATTTGATATTGCTTTTGGGGAACACTAAGGTCAAATTACACCCAGAACTTCTTTCTGCCTGAGATTCTGCAGTACCCCATTCTCTGTTTAGATCTTTCACATGCCTCTGTGGGTCTTTTTGTTCTTTGATGAGCCATACTCATGAACAGTGGACACTAGAGAAGAATTTCTTGGTTTTGATGTCATTACTTTTAGGCCAGTAAGAAAACTCAGCCAGAGAAACTCAACATTTGAGGTTTAAACTTCATGCTTTATGCAAAAGTGTCTTCTCCTTCATGCATTACGTTGAATGGAAAATACATCGTAGAAAGCCATCTCCTTCCCTCCCAGGTGCCCAGGTCAGCAGGGCTTTCTTTTGGAAGCACAGAAATTCATCCACCCTGATCAGGAGGTTTTTTACTCTATCAAGGATCCTTGTGACAGGTTTGATGTTACAAAGAAACACCTTCACCAGTAGATAGCTGAAAGGATTGCATGCCTTCTCATACCATTTCTAAATCTTCATGTACCTCGTGAAGCCATTGTTTTCAGTCAAAGGAAGCTATTCTCAGACTCACAGAATGGTTGAGTTGGATGGGACCTCTGAAGGTCATACTGTCTTATCCAACCCCGTTGCTCAAGTAGGGCCACCTAGAGCAGATTGCTCAGGACCATGCACATGACTGTTCTTGAAATTGCCATTGCATTTGTTAAATGGAGGGAAGTTCCTCATTCTAGAGCCATTTTATTAGGATTAATCTTTATCTTTGTCATTCATCAGATAAAGGATTTAAAAGAAGTCTTAATCAGCATATGGTTTTGTGAAAGCAAAATACAGATATTGCACAAGATTTAACTCAGCTCTGCATCACATGAAGTAAGCTGTGACAGGAGGGCAAAAATATTTACCTGGAACCAAGAAGCTTAAACTTGCCACTGTGTTAGGATTCTTTACAACTCTCCATAGTAGTAAGGCTTCAGCCATTTATAACAGAGAAACTCTCTGTTGTGGTATTCCATGCCAAGATAGCCTCACAGCTGATGGATATTTTGCAGTAGGAAGTTGCTTTCAAACAGAATCTCTCTTAATGATATGGGAGTTGCTATAGTTCAACAAGTTTCACAGCATTGCCTTTCAAATCCATTACTACTTTCTGTCTGTCTGTCAAAATCCATTTTCTACTTGCCATCACTTCACCAAAGCTGCTTTCTGAGCAAGGCAGCTATCAATGAAAGAATCTTTCTTTTGTTGCTATGATGATAAAATGTTTCCTTAAAAGTCTGAAATGTTTTTTCTATATTTAATTTTTACATTTTCTTGTTTTGCTTTTTCTTTCTATAGATGAAGAAATTGTTCCAGATAGGTCTCATATAAAACCTTTGTCCTGCAGTATAATCTGGCTTTGTAGAAAGTTTTCAAGATGCTTTGCTTAGTGGTTTGTCTATACCTAAAATTTATGTGGTTTAGCGAAGTTTGGAATAGGAGTAGTGATCTATGTTATGTAAGTTAATGGTATTACAGAAGTAAGTATTCCTGATTGACATTCCTGGAGCAACGATCTTCATAGAAAGAACTGAATCATTCAGTAACAGTTTTTCTGCAATTGCTGTCCTTGAATTTTTATTCTCAAATAGCTGCATGTGCAGACAAGCTCTCAGTTAAAAAGTCAGTCTTTGTGTTGTTATCCATTCTCCTAAAGTGCTTATGTGTCTGGGGGTCATAACTTACATGGACTAGATAGCTAAGATGGTGAAGTACATAAGACATCTGTTAAATCAGATGGAAAGAAAATAAAACTATTCTCAATGGCAGCAGCCTGGGCAAAAGGGTCTACTGCTCTATAAAGGAGACACCTGCTCTTTAAAAGTATGCTTTATCAAGCACTACAGTGTAGAGTTCTTGTTCAGTCCTGATGGATTTTTTTTAGAAATACACTCCATATGTTGAAAAAGTGTATTCCTTTACTTTCTTTTTTCTTAGGAAGGGGGAAGTGCCCCCTTTGCTTCTTACACCATCTTTAAAACAAACAAACAAAAACCCAAACACCATTCTCCATTTCTGTTAGTGGGTGAAAGTTACTTCACATCCATCACAAGATGCTGAAATGTGTCTGAGTAAGAAATCATCCCTTCTTATCTCTGAACCTCATTTTATGTAATCTAACCTGGCCTGAAACCTGCATGTGAACCAATATCTGTAGTTTTTCTCTTGGAATGAAACAGCAATGAGTAATGGAATATTGTAAAATTCTGAAAGGTCAGAGTAAAAAATCTTCCTTCCATTGTCTGGAGTATGCATTTCATGACTTTTTGCGTATGCTGCAAAGTCTAGCCTTTTTCTGTGTTTTTGAGAAGAGGAAAAATTGTGCCTTAGATGGTATTTAGGTGGTAAAATGTTTTTTGGTTTTGTTTTGGGGTTTCTTTTGGAGGGGGTGTGTGTTGTATTTGTAAGTTATAAATTAATTTGATTATGTTATCTACCAGTTTCTCAAAAGAACAGGTAGTATCTGATGTAAATCAGACTGGCTCCACTGAACTCATAACAAATGAATTCCTTTACGAAATCTAAGAAACTGTCTAAAATATGTCTTGATATTATTGTTGCTTAGTACTTGATCCTGCTTTGTAAAAAGGCTTACAAGCCCTATATTCTGGCTTGGACTCTGGTTCATTTTATTTAGTTTTGTTTTTGTAAAACTATCAGAATTTATTTAGGTGTGAAATGCAAGATACCAATTTTAACTGCAAGGAATTTAGAATCTTATCCTGGAAAGCATCAGTTCCAAAAAATTAATTCTTCATCTCTGGGGAAATGTATTTCTTTCCTGTTTACACAGCATCAGATTTTTTTTTTTTTTTAATAGATACTGGTCCATTTGTTGAAGTAAAAATTCAGATTTTTTTATTGAATGCAATTAAAAATACTTCTGTGATAGCAGAGAGCTTCTGTATTTTGATCTGCATGTATGCTAAGCAAATACACCAGAAAGAAGGACATGGAGAAGCTATGTCAGATGAAGAAAGATATCTGCTTTTCTGCAATTAGTTAGTTAGAAAAAAATCTCTGGATACCAAAGAGGATAATTTCAATAAGACTTTGGCTAACTTATGGAAGCAATACCTCTTGAAATCTGACGGGTTTTACCATGGGGACAGCAGCAGCAATGTAGCTCAAGAGTCGCATCAGCTGATGTGCAAACTGCTGTCAATAATGACTTTAATGTATAGATAGACCAAGTCTAATGTGAATTTTTCAGATATTCTTGCACCCAAGAGCTAGTTATACTTCATTTTCGCTAATGAAATCTTTGCTTAATAATTTGAATTTGAAACTAGAGCATTAACATTCATAATTTTAACATGTTGATTGGTTTGGTTACATGATTGCTTTGTGGGAAAGGAGGAGGTTTTACAATTATATTTGTGTTTGGGTTTAATTTGTATGGTAAGTTAAGTGTGAGATTTATTAAGTGCAATATGCAGAATGTTTTATTTACTCTTTCAAAGACTAGTCACACAACATCTGAATTTGATCTTTGGAAACCAAGTTCAGAAAATATGGCATAATTTGATGCTAATTGTCTCCTTTAATTGCACCTTCCATCTGCTTATTTGCTAGTTCTGTACTTAAGTCATTACAGTATTTATTACTTGATTTCTGGTTGTATTTCACTTTCCAGTGATATACTTAATTTTAATATCTGTTTTTTGTTTTACTTACGTATTATCACTGTCCTATTCTTGTGAAAACTTACACATTTTAATTTTTTGAGTTGTAATTTACAAAATAATTTCTTTTCTTCTGTGTGTGAGAATGCGTAGAAAAGACGTACAAATTTAGTATTTCCGTGTGGACAAGATGTGACCTGTTCATTCAGTCTCTTGGGTTTTTTCCTGGAGTGCCTAAGTGGCACTTCAGAGCTAGAAGTCATAAGATGCCATAACAGACAGGTTCTGTCTGTTCGTAGAAAGTGCCTTTAACCATCATTTGTAATAAAAGAAAGATCTGATGTCTCATCCATATCAGATACATGCTTTATTTCTAAAACTTAGAGCTCTGAATAGATGTCTTCTCTCTCTGATTCTGTATGCAGAAGAGGTTACTTGTTATTGCCCCATCATGTTGCTGGTCAAAAAATGTATATGAATGCTGTCACGTTTACTTCAGGCAAAATTTTCCAGGTTAAAGTTAATTTGACTGTTGGGATGGAGGGAGGTTGCTTTTGTTTGTTTGATGTGAATGAAAAATGGCTTTAACAACTATTCCGGGAGCCCGATAACCTCCCTTACAGAGCTCCAGAAGAGGAGGCCAGTGTATCACCTATGATTACTTTCTTTACAACTACACATCAGGAAATCTGATGGAAATGGGAAAAGTGTATCTAAATTCTGTGATTAAATAAGGCATATCTGAAGAACTTCTATTTGATAATTAGAGAGGAAGTTAAGGGGTGTTTTGCATAAGACCCATCTATTCTCAATGATCTTAGAGAGAAAGTTTTAGTCCCCATGACTGAAGACCAAATGTGCCCCCTTTTCTTAGGTTGGTGTGAAAAAAACACTGGAGTTTGTAGTTGAAATTTTGCATATTGGTGTTGTAGGCCTTAGAGCATGTTCAGTATTTGTATTTTTTTAATGTAAAATGAAACATGTCTCAAGTCACATAGGACCTGTCAGAAATGGTTTAATTAAAGGCCAAGTGAAATTACAGCAGAAACATTAGGAAAAATTTAGGGTGGCTACTTTGAACAAGGGCTAACTTAGATTTAGTTGCTTTGGCAAAAAAGGTAAATAGCGTACCTATTGGTCCTAGTACAGCAAATTTCACATTAATTTTTCACTGTTTTCCTGGAACTTCTAGAAGGCTTATTGGTTATTAAGTATCTCAGAGAATTGTATTGCAAGTGAAATTTCATGGGTTACCATATAGATATGATTAAAGGTAATGGAGGGATGGCTTCAGCATCTAGTCTGTAGCAGCGACCCACTGCAGAAACCACGTTGCTAAAGGTCCTTGAACTCCATTGTCTGCTGTGGAGTAAAGCAGTACTTCGTGACTAGCCTCTGGAATGGAAGGGATACTTCTCTTCCAGACGAAATAGCAACACACAAGTTAGAGGACTTCAATCTAGGGAGACTGTTTGGTTTTGCAATCTTAATATGCCCAGTGTTCATGATGGAAAGGGAAGTCTGGCTCGAGTTGCCGAACTGGAAAGCTGTGTAAGAGCTCTTTTGTGATAACTCAGTCAATTATGCCAATGTTTTAATTTAGAAATGCAACCTATAAGAATTTATCCACGAGATATGCCTGCTCCCATGGTGAGCAGAATAATTGGTCCATAAATAAGCATGGAAAAATGTGGATTGAGAGAAGGACATGTGTTCTTGATGTAAAGATGGCACAACACTGGAAGAACATGTTTGTACATGAGAAATACAGACAGAAAGACTAGAAGGATTTAATTGCTATTCATAGAAGATGCATAATGCATAGAAGATGCATAATGCATGTAGATGATTTCATCAGTGTAACAAAATGGGTTGTTTGCTAATTCTGAAAATATTTATCCCATGCCTATAATGTATGTACTGTGTAATTTCTGTTGGCCAAATTTGCCTATCAGATAGTATTCCCAGTTCAGAGAGACTTGAGTGTATCTGAGGAAAGAATTTAGCCCCAAACACTATAATTTTTCAATTTCATAAACCTGTTATATAGTGACTTCATCTGGTGACTTAGGTGAGGAGAATAAAAGGGTTATTACACTTTGGGGTGTTGCTTTAGAACAACTGTACTTCTACCTGTTGTATTGTTCAGTCATCTTACACGTGATATCGTTTTTCATAAACTTATCAACAGTAACTATGATGTATGTCACACTTCTGTGCTACTTGGCAGAAAGTTATTTTAAATAGCCTCTTCAACTGTTCAGTGCCATACACTGTCTTGATGTGTGTATTAATCCTTGTGTCTCAGTTTCCTAGCTACAAAATAGGCAGGAAAAGACTTTTTGTTCCCCCTTCTTCCTGTGCCTCACCTGTCTTTACAGGTCGCCCTTGGCAATAAGAGTTTCCTTTGTTCTTTGAACAAAACCTAGAAACATTAGGGTTTCTTCCCTGAGATTTCTAGGTACCTGCCACTTCCTCTGAAAGAATATACAGTCTCACAGTTCTTACTTGGAGGAAAGCTTTCTGTATCGCTTATGTTTTAGCTTCACCTTCAGCATTTAAAAAAAATATTTTTTCTCCCTCATAGGTCCCCCTTCTTGTTCAACTGGTAACACAGTATCCCATAATAAATCAAGCATATCGTAAATATTTTTTGATCTGTGTTAGCAAACTAGTAGTCAGGTCTTTCATATACCATATGCTTTCTGTCACTTGTCCATGGGGTTTGGGACCTTCAGCTGGAGGTGGCAGGTAAATTATTCCTAGGAGAATAAAAGGGTAAGACCACAAAAAAGTTAAAATGTAAAAAGGCTTCTTGTAGATAGCCCGTTTGACATGAGGTTCATGAAAGGTGAGAATAAAGCACATTAATTAGTGGCTAATAAGTAAACCACTGCCTTGATAGATAGGAGCACTGAGACTGCATCAAACTACCCTTACAAAATCTCTTACAAAGGGACTAATTTACAGGGCTGTACGCAGTAACAAAGTATTTCTATAATTACTGTTGAGAAAAGTCCCTTGTTCTTTGCTGCTGTCATTAAGAGTAGTAATTCGTAATCTTTTAGGAAGACTTTGTTTTGTTTATTCACAGCAAAGTTTTTTGCTGTTTGATGGCATGACCCATGTGGTCCTTTGCTATTGTCAGCAATTAAGGGATGGTCTCAACTGAGCAAAAAGGCTTTGTGATACAGGGACCGTTTGCCTGAAATGTTCCCATGTGAGCTACAGGCTTGGTTACACTGAACGGGTGAAAAAAACCATGGCTTTTGTTAGAATGACAGGCAGGCAGCAGAAGCAAAGTTTAACCCAAATCCTTTTGTAGATATTGGAAAGTCATAAGCCTTGAGATGACACTGGCACATTCAACATGCTGTGTGATCTGGGACTCTGGTGCTTGTATCACTGTGTGAATGTGTGTACAGTGTAAACATTTTATGAAGTGCAGTTTCTGATCCATCGGTCTGTCTGAGCAAGAATGTCCCTTGATACTAAAAAGAACAGCAATCAGGACAGAATTGGTCAATGCGGCATGTCTAATGGTGGGAAGATATTTGAAGGACTCACTATAGACACAATAGGCTCTCTAAATAGCCTCTTTGCACCCGGAGTCTTATTGCAAACAGGTTCATTAAGGAGAGACATTCTGACACACAGTATCACAGTAATGAAAGTAGCTCTGTTTTTCTAATATTGTGTCTTGCCACTTCAGTTATGCTGCTGGTACAAGATTTCCCTTGTGTTGTTGTATATTTCTCTAGAAAAAGAATCAGTCTTCATAGAATATACAATTATTTTGTACAGGAATATATAACTCATACCTAAGAATCTGTCCTTCCTGTTTATGTGCACTAGTGCAAAAATAATTGGCAATCACATCTTCAAAACAAAAAGTGCTTTCACCTTTGATTTGAAAGGCTCATATATGTTAAAATGGTTGTAACACAAATATATATATATACAGTTGTAAAATACTTTCATGAATATACAAAGTTAGACAAAATGTTGTCCATGACCACATATAAAATGAATATTAGTGAATTCTTTTTTTTCCCATGAGGCACCTTGGTTTGTTTTGCTTCTTTTTTCTTTAGGCACTGAAGTATAAGTTCATAGAGAGGAAAATCAAAAGGTTATAGTTTATCCTACTTTACATATAACTGGTGTGTGACTCAAGCTGTTGGATTGGCTTAATGTATACTTAGAACATTATGACCATGGGGGAAAAAAAGGTAATATTGTTTTAAAAGTGGATATGGAAAATTTAATGTGCTCAAGTGGGAACAATGGCATATTAAAAAAAAAAAAAAAATCATGACACAGATCTAATAATTCACTTGCCCCTGTAGGAATGGGGTATCTGCTCTGATGCTGCTTGGTAGTTTATTTTTATATACGCCCCTGGTCCCTGCTGTATATCCTTCGTATGGGTTCCAGAGAAAAGAAAGAAAATAACCTGTAGGGAAATCAGCTTAGAAACCTTTCATTAAATACATTGTGTTTCATATCATGTCGTTCACAAAATCTCCAAGAAAGATAGAAAGTGTTATCAGACTGCATGCGTAAAATACTATATTTGAATACTGTAATTTGCTGTAAGATTAAGGACCAAGGGTATAGACATATTCGTTATTTCATTATTCACTTATGCTTGATGGATAATGCTTCAGGGGTTCTTTTCATTTTTCTTGCCTAGCACAGATATGCAGTTTTAACTTTTTATTTAATGCTGCAGAAAACATTCCTGTTCCCCTAAGCTTTACTGTCCTGCTTGTTTGCTTTTTAGTGGTGTGATTATTATTCTTTTGGAGTGGTTTTATATTGCTTTTAAGTTTGTTTGTTAAGGTTTTTTTCACAGGCATGTACATTTGTTTTCAAGTAGCTACTGATTATGAGAAAATTTAAAATTACTTTTTGGCAGAAATTCAGAAATAGTCCATTTGTGATTGCAAATAATGTTTTGTTTTATTTCAAGGCAAGAAAATTGTAATTACTGTTGTTAGTCTGTATTGAAAAAAGGGGTTGACGGAGTACGTATTATGGGGGCTTCAAAAATCTATCACCATGTGCCTTCTGCACATAAAAATGTTCATTACATGACAAAAAGCAAATCTAGTTTGCTGAATACATTATAGATTTTTTTTAATGAAGTTGTATTATATGTTAAATTGTGCTTTTTTTTTAATGGAGTGCTGCATTTGCACAAGTGGTAATACTTGCATTGATACTGGTTTAGTTTGTGGATGCTCTATATATGGCTTGGTGTAGTGGTGGTGTTACTGACAATGAGCTTCTACTACTACTCCTGTTTTTCTTCTCTCTTTCCCCAATGTACTCCCATACAAGTAGCTTTCTCTTTCTTCTTATTTTGATAGTTTAATATTCACCAGCGTTTCTTATACAGCGGGAGTGGCATAAGCAACAGTACTTGTCATTCCGAAGACCACAGGCTCACACTCCATCTAATCCATAGCAGAAAAGGTGGCTGCTCTGCCTGCTAACTTCTCCTTGGCTGAATGGTGTTGTGTACCATGTAAGTTACAATTCTGTAGCAGTAAGACATCGTTTGAGTTTCTTTGCACTTTCTTCATTGCAACAGGAAAGAAAAATAGGCCACACCAGCTATGAGAGAGGTTTCGTACCCTCTTAGCTGTCCTGGACCAGAACACTGGTATCTCTTGAAGAGTGACTGTGACAGACGAAAATGGAAATAGTTCCTTCATGCCTCCAGTTCTTGTTGCTCAGCAGTAGTAGTAGTACCACTGACTTCCGTTTCACCATGTGCTTGTCACCGTCTGAGTTACCAAGTCATTCCCATGACTCTTCTCTCTAGCCATCTGTATTCTTACATCATTGCAATGGAAACTGAATGCCATCAAAATTACTGTATGTATCTAAACACATTTGTAGTGCTGTATTTCCTATCTAGAAAGGCACAGGCACTTTTTTCCTTTTACTTTTTCCTGGGTGGTTTTTGGGGTGTTTTTTGTTGTTGTTGTTGTTGTTTTTCCCGGTTTTTAGGGTTTTTTTTCCCCTAGCAGTACTGTATGGTTTTCTTTGGTCTTTTACTGTATGAAGAAGGTGGTCTCTTAGAAGCCAGCCTTGCATATTGTAGTTAGGGTTATGAGGCTCAGAAAACCCAGGTCTCTTATTTCCACATTTGTAAGCCAGCTATCAAGGGTTCTCTGTTTATGATGCACACACTGCTTCCACCACATGTTGACTGTCGGTAGTAATGGATGCTTCCTGAAGCAACCTGAGGAATACTGAAACAGGTTCTTAGAGTGTTCAAGCCTTAACATTAAATTTAGCCCAATGTTCCTTTAAGAAAATGTGAGGAAGACCATACATTGAAGTACTGTCAACAGCCTGTGCTGGTAAACTGAAAAATTCTGTATTCTGAGCTACAGGCAGCTTAAGTATTTATTTATACAGATTTTTAAATGAGGTGTATTTCTTGCCCCAGAATTCTGTTATTCAAATCTAGAAGTCATTTCATGTGGCTTGTTTACTAGACATACACAGAAAAAGGTTTCTTTAGCAACCTGTGTGGGTGTTCAGAGGCAGCAGGATGTGACTGAACTGGAATTGTGAAATCACAGAATTGTGGAGGTTGGCAGGGAAGTCATCTCCCTCAACCCCCCTCCTTAAGTGGGGTCACCTAGAACCAGGATCCTGAACTCTACCTCTCATTGTCACTGCATCCAAGGCTGCCTTCAGCCTTCACATGCCCACTGAGCCTTTTCTGGTTTGTGACTATGAAGTCCAGCACAGCACCTTTCCTCATTGGCTTCTCTACCATTTGGGTCAGGAAGTTGTCATCAGTGCTCTCCAGGAACCTCCTGAGTTGCTTATTTGCTGCAGTTTTGTTCCTCCAAGAGTCATCTGAGAGAGAAGTCTTGCATAAAGACGAAGGGCTTGTAAACATGAGGCTCCTTCCAACTGTTTGTAGAAGTCTTTGTCCACCTGTTCTTCGTGGACAAACAGCCGATAATAAACACCCACTACAATGTCAAAGTATCCTCCTCTCCTTTGCAGTATGCTTGGCAGTCTTTTGAAGAGTTAACTTATGCTGACCTTCTGTCACACAGTGGTTGTATCTGAGATGGTAACCATGATATTTTGTTTATTGCTGTCATTTTAGACTAGGTTTTTTTCAGTATACAGGAAAGGCAGCTGTGCCTGCTTTTAATCCTTGTATAAAATTCACCTCTGCTGTGCTTACTAAGTGGTATTGACAACTGATAATGACAGAGAAGCTGACAAATAATAATTAGTGATGATTTTGCAGGTAGCTTCTATTTCTTTGTCTTACTCCCTTCCTCCTTCTCTGTCCTCCCTCCTTTCCTGTCCTCTTTCCTTTCTTCCTTTCTTATGCTCCATTCCCCCTCCTTTCACCCTTCTCTCCTTCTTTCTCCTGTTTTTCTCCTCTCCTCTTTACAGAATTACAAAGTTACAGACTGACTGAGGTTAGAAGGAACCTCTGGAGGTCTTCTGCTCCAAACCCCACTGCACCAGCAGTTGTCCAGGACCATGTCCAGATGGCTTTTGAATATCTTCACGGATGGAGGCTCCACAGACTGTCTGGGCATCTTGTCCAGTGTTCAGTCACCCTCACAGGAAAAAGTGTTTTCTGATGTTTCCTGATTGTGCATGCCTTTGGGAATATGATATTAGGTATCACAGAAACATGGTGGGATGGCTCCTATGACTGGAGTGTTGGAATAGAGGTTACAGGCTCTTTAGAAAAGACAGGCCCGGCAGGCAGGGAGGAGTTGCTATTTATGTTAGGGGTAGGCTGGAGAGTATGGAACTCTGTCTGGGGACAGGTGAGCAGTTTACAGAGAGTTTGTGGGTCAGGGTTAAAGGGAGGACAGCCATGGGAGACATTACTGTGGGGATCTGTTACAGACTGCCTGATCAAGAGGACTCTGTGGATGAAGCGCTCTATAGACAGATAGAAGCAGCCTCACGCTGGCAGGCCCTTGTTCTCATGGGGGACTTCAACCACCCTGATATCTGTTGGAGGGACGATAGGGCCTGGCACAAGCAATCCAGGAGGAAATGCAGCAGGAGGCCCAGGAGACCTCCTTGGATGGATAAGGAGCTCCTGAGGGAAAAAAGAGGCTTATAAAAGGTGGAAACAAGGACAGGTGGCCTGGGAAGAATACAGGGATGGCAAGCTAGGGACCAGTTCAGTAAAAAAGGCCCAGTTAGAATTAAACTTGACTAGGGATGTGAAAGATAACAGGAAGGGGGTCTATGGGTACATTGCAAATAAAAGACAGACTAGGGACAACGTGGGCCCTCTCCGGAAGCTATCAGGAGAACTGGCTACCCTGGATTTGGAGAAGGCTGAGGTTCTTAATGACTTCTTTGCCTCAGTCTTCACTGCAAATGCTCTGACCACACCACCCAAGTCTTGGAAGGCAGACACAGGGACTGTGAGAATGAAGACCTTGGGCCCACTGTAGGAGAGGATCTGGTTCGAGACCATCTTCAGAACCTAAATGTGCATAAGTCCATGGGACCTGATGAAATCCATCCGCGGGTGCTGAAGGAGCTGGCGAATGAAGTTGCTAAGCCACTGGCCATCATATTTGAAAAATCATGGCAGTCAGGCAACATTCCCGATGACTGGAAAAAGGGAAATATAACCCCCATTTTCAAGAAGGGGAAAATGGAAGACCCGGGGAATTACAGAGCAGTCAGTCTCACCTCTGTGCCTGGCAAAATCTTGGAGCACATTCTCCTGGAAGGCATGCTAAGGCACATGAGAATCAACAAGGTGCTTGGTGACAGCCAGCATGGCTTCACTAAGGGGAAATCCTGCCTGACCAATTTGGTGGCCTTCTATGATGGGGCTACAGAGCTGATGGACAGGGCTAGAGCAGTTGATGTCATCTACCTGGACTTGTGCAAAGCATTCGACACTGTCCCATATTACATCCTTGTCTCTAAATTGGAGAGACATCAATTTGATGGGTGAACCACTCAGTGGACAAAGAACTGGCTGGATGGCTGCACGCAAAGAGTTGTGGTCAATGGCTCAGTGTCCAGCTGGAGACCAGTAACGAGTGGTGTCCCTCAGGGATCGGTGTTGGGACCGGTCTTGTTCAACATCTTTGCTGGTGACATGGGCAGTGGGATTGAGTGCGCCCTCAGCAAGTTTGCTGATGACACCAAGCTGTGTGGTTCGGTTGATATGCTGGAGGGAAGGAATGCCATCCAGAGGGACCTTGACACGCTTGTGAAGTGGGCTGATGCCAAACTTACGAAGTTCAACCACAACAAGTGCAAGGTCCTACACCTGCGTCTGAGCAATCCCAGGCACAGCTACAGGTTGGGCAAAGAAGAGATTCAGAGCGGCCCTGCAGAGAAGGACTTGGGGGTGCTGGTCGATGAGAAAATGAACATGACTTGGCTTCAGCGTGCGCTCGCAGCCCAGAAAGCCAACCTTATCCTGGGCTTTACTGTTCTTTACTGTTAGGGTGGTGAGGCACTGGCATGGGTTGCTCAAAGAAGCTGTGAATGCTCCATCCCTGATGGTGTTCAAGGCCAGGTTGGACAGAGCCTTGGGTGACATGGTTTAGTGTGAGGTGTCCCTGCAATGGCAGGGGAGTTGGAACTAGATGATCTTGAGGTCCTTTCCAACCCTAACTATTCTGTGATTCTATGTTCAGACAGAACATTTTGTGCCCACTACCTCTTGTCCTGTCACTGGGCACCAAGGAAAACAGTCTAGTTAGGTCTTCTTTGCACCTTTCCGTTACATGTTTGTACACACTGATGATGAGATCTCTTCTGAGCCTCCTCTACTCCAGGCTGAACAGTCCCAGTTCTATCAACCTTTCCTCATAAGAGAGATGCTCCAGTCCCTTAATTATCTTAGTGAGCCATTGCTGGACTTGCTGCAGTATGTCCATTTCTGTCTCCTACTGGGAAGCCCAGACCTCCCAGAAAGGCCAAAGCAGTGTTCATCCCCCTGTGCCCAGCACTGGTGAGGCTGCACCTCGGATCCTGTGTTCAGTTCTGGGCCTCTCACTACAAGAGAGACATTGAGGTGCTAGAGCAGGTCCAGAGAAAGGCAATGAAGCTGGTGAAGGGTCTGGAGCACAAGTCTGATGACGAATGGCTGAGGGAACTGAAGGTGTTTAGCCTCTAGAAGAGAAGGCTCAGGGGCGACCTTATCACTCTCTGTAACACCTGAAAGGAAGTTGTAGCGAGGTGGGGGTCTGTATCTTCTCCCAAGTAACAAGAGAGAGGACAAGAGGTAACTGTCTCAGGCTGCACCAGGGGAGGTTTAGATTGGATATTAGGAACAATTTCTTCGCCGGAGAGGGTACTCAGTTATCGGAACAGGCTGCCGAGGGAAGTGGCGGAATTGTCTTCCCTGGATGTGTTCAGAAACAGTGTAGATGAGGCCCTCAGTGATACAGTTTAGAGGTGGACTTGGCACTGCTGGGGTAATGGTTGAACTTCATGATGTTTTCAAAGGTCTTTTCTAACCTTGTTGATTCTATGATTCTGTGATTCTTTGACTTGGCCACAGGACTCCAGGTGTGGCCTCAGGAGTGCTGAGGGGAATGACCACCTCCCTTACCCTGCTGGCAATGCTTTATCTAATGCAGTCCAGGATACCATTACTCTTCTTGACAACAAGGGCACAAAACTGGATCATGTTGGTGTCCACCAGGACCCACAGATCCTTTCCTGCAAAGCTGCTTCCTGGCTAGCTGTTCCCCAGCATATGCTGTTGCATGTGGTTGCTCCATCCCAGGTTCAGGGCTTTGTACTTCCCCTTGCTGTACTTCATGAGGTCCCTGTCAGACCATTTCTCCAACCTGCTGAATTTATGCTGTATGGCAGCACAACTTTCTGGCCTATTAGCTGCTCTTTCCAGTCTTGTGTCATCTGTGAACTTGAGGGTACTTTCTGCCTTGTTATCCGGATAACTGGATAAAATGGATGAAGATATTAAACAGGGAAAACAGTATTGACCCCTGAGCTATACTGCTAATTACCGTTACCCTTTTTTAAATTTTACTATTTGGCACCTTCCCATCTGTTCTGTTCCCCTTTCTTTTCTGATTCAGACTCACCCTTTTCCCCTCCCTACATTTCCCTTCCCCTTTTTCCCTGTTGTTTTCCATCTGGTCCTTAGTTGTGAGGTCTTTGATAAGTGTTCATACAGTGACTAGTACAGTACTGCTCACATCTTTGATTTAGGGTACTTGATTCAGGCACTACTATATTACAACAAACATCAGAAAAACATCAATGTGAACATCTGTTTTTTATATGCTACCTTGCAGACTGATTTAGGGAATACAGGGTTTTAGCTATCTAGGCTGGAAGCAAACTTTTAATGAACTATTCAAGAATTTTGTGTATTGGCATTTTCCCACATCTTTTCACATCTATTCCCAGTAATTTTGTTTCCTTACAGCCCTTAATATTGCTACTGGTAGTCAAGACATTCTCAAAATGTGTGCATGAAGGGTGTTAGAGGAAATGGCATAGTGATTGACAATCATTTAGCAGTTATTCCTTTAACAAATTCTTTATTTGACAGAGTGTGGACTGGTATTGCCCTAATGCAAAGACACCTATTAAATTATTCTGAAAAAAGCCAAGCAAGAAAGGCATCCTTATCTCAGTTTTCCTCTATATTTCTCTGTTTTGGAGAAATCAATTAAGATTTTTTTATATGTTCAAGTCTCTATTTGTGCATGTATGAGAAGACACTGTTGTACTTTACTTCACCGGAGTTTCTGCCCCAAAGTGGTATTATTAAATGCTGTTATAATTGTAAGGGATCTTATGCTATGGGGTTTTTTCAGCATGCTCTTCTCCTCCTCTTTGTTCTCTTTGCTGTGGTGTCAGACATGGCTTTAAAGCTGCTGTCTAACTTAGATCACATTATCACAGTGTTTTACACAACCTGGGCACAGACATGTCTATGAGTGAGAGAAGATGACACTTCTGGTTTGTGAAATAAACTTAAGCTCTTCAGCAGGTGCAAGAACCCTCAGTGCTCCAAGGGGAAGTTTATGAAAAGTTGAGAGAAATTAACCTCAATTAAAAGGAATATTGATTGATAGTTACAAAGTTAAATATGATATATTGCTCATGGAAGAAGTCTACATTAAAAGAACATTAAAGTTCTGATAGAAAACATTAAACCCAAGAAATTTGCAGCAGAGGGTGAAATGTAAAGTTGTTTACATCTCTTCCTAATATCTATCTGTAACTGGACACAGTAAAGAACTAGTTAATAATATCTCCTGCTGAGCTAAGGAATTAAGATTCTTCAGGGTGTATTCTCATTTTGGTTTGCTGAGATTTTGTTGCTCAGCAGTCATTAAATATGGTAAACTGAAAATCTGGGCCCCTTCAACTATGAGTATCTCTTCTGTGTTTTGCATTAGTTTGTGCTTAGTTTCTTAGGCTTTTTTTTTCCTGAGATAGAAGTCTTTGAATTTCTATAGACATAAAATGATGGTTTAAACACTGCTATCAGTCATATAAGGAAATTACCTACTAGACAGTGGAAATAATCATATATATGTATATAGGTGTGACTGGAACCTTAGAACTTCAGCTGTAATTAACATTGGCTTTACTAATTGAACATGAAGAAAACCACCAAAATCATCAATTGCCTTTGGCAGCAGTGGCAGTAATAGTCACTTAGGTTTTCACTTAGGTTTAGTAGTTGGCCATATGGACATACAGATCAAGAGATAACAGGTAACATTGTTCATATATTCACTTTCAGTCCGTGTCGGCAGAACTCTGTTCTGCTCCATCATCTGCTGACACACTATGTTCAACAGGAATATGCTTTAGGTAGAAGTTTTCTGATAGCTTGAAGCTATGCACAACAAGCTAGCACCTGCATAAAAAGCAGTGTCCTCTGCAGCCTAGGAAATAGCCCAAGCCAGTCATAATCTGAAGCACTTAAAGGCTATATTTGTAACTGTTAAATCTGTGATTTCTCTTGAAATACATATACTCACTTCTGGTAAAAAGAGAACGTAAGCAAGATAAATAGGTTCTTTTGACTTCCTACTGGGAGCCACTGCTGGTGATACTTGTAGTCAAGGACGCATAGAATCACAGAATCACAGAATCCCAAGGGTTGGAAGGGACCTAAAAAGATCATCTAGTCCAACCCCCCTGCAAGAGCAGGGTAACCTACAGTACATCACACAGGAACTTGTCCAGGCGGGCCTTGAATATCTCCAGTGTAGGAGACTCCACAACCCCCCTGGGCAGCCTGTTCCAGTGCTCTGTCACTCTTACAGTAAAGAAGTTCTTCCTGATGTTAACGTGGAACTTCCTATGCTCCAGTTTACACCCATTGCCCCTTGTCCTATCACTGGATATCACTGAAAAAAGCCTAGCTCCATCATCCTGACACCTACCCTTCACATATTTGTAAACATTGATGAGGTCACCCCTCAGTCTCCTCTTTTGCAAGCTAAAGAGACCCAGCTCCCTCAGCCTCTCCTCATAAGGGAGATGTCTTCCTTGTTTTATTCTTCTCTTCCTTGTTTTATTCTTCTGACTCTAGAGCAAAGAAGAAAGGAAAGTGATAATTCCTTTGGAATGCCACATTTCACAATCATCTGTTAGGTGTTAATACATGTGTTCCCAGAGAATTAGTATGGCTGAATCCCATTGAATGGAATGGTTCAGCTATAAGCTCAATGAAGCCTCACTATAAAAAGTGACAGTCCTTTGAAATGTAAGCAGTGTTAAACTTTTTGTTCAGTTTAATGTAAGTAGAGTTTCTTTATGGTAATATACTTCAGAATGTCTTTTAATAACTCTGTATTATATAGAAATATATATGAGAAAGTCCTTAGCCTTTGCAGAGAGATGTTTTTTTAAGGCTGAAGTAATTTTTTGTAGTACTTGAAATGAAACCTCATAGTGACAGAAAAGTGTATGACATAACTGTAATAAGTCTGCAAGCTGTAGAGCAGAGCACAAATGTTTACAATGTTAGAGTAGGACTGAATGGGCCTCAGTTAATTGAGAGATGTTTTCTGTGTGTTAGTCCAAATTTAAGAAACTTAAGAATCTGAATTTTAATGGCAAAAGCAACTGTTCTGCTTTGTCTCTGAGGAGAGGTTGATGAAGCTTTGGAGGTTAAAAGAGGAACAAGATATGTGTGGCTATGACAGATTTGGGGTTAAGCTGGTATGTATGGATGACAGAAATAATTATTACTTAGAAGATGTTGGAGGGGCAGTGATCGTGGTGATTTTAACAGAGTGGGAATTTGCCATGACCCAGGTCAGCTCTCTTTGTCAGAATAAGCAGCAGGTTATAACTAAGTATTAGTATTGATAAACCAAAGCAGAGCAATCAGGAGGACTTTGCACTTAGTGGTCATGATTTGAGACTTCCTTATTTAAAGAGAATGAGGAGGGAGCAGTGGGAGAAGAGTGGAACAGGATATGGAGAGAGAAGGAAGATCGGGGAATAAAGAATCTGAGGTATTCTCCTTAAAACAAGCTCCTTTGTTGCTACAGATCTGTATGTGCGATTGTCCCACAGCTGTAGGAAACCATTTGTTTCCATGACCTTTCTGGCATCCCTTTTCCTAGTCTCATCTGGAAAGTAGTGGAAAAATCACTTTTCTCAGTGTGTTGGAACATTAAGGGTTTATAAAGGTTTTCCTTTGCTACTGTTCATGATCTGTCTCCTGATAAGCACTTAAATATCATAAGCTTTACGAATGTTAGCTTCATGTATTTGATACTGTTGAGTATCTTGAACAAGAAGGTGGGCCGTTTGGTTGTGACTGTCAACCACTCAGGGATAGCCCTGTTTGATAGAAAACTGGTAACTTACTATAGCCCGGGTGTTTGTGTTTCACCTGTGGTGCCAGATCAGCAACACTTTAGGTGGGGTTTTTTTTCACTGTATATCTGTAAATTGCCTTTGAGGCACCAGTGGTGGCATCTGTAAGGCAGACAGTAAAGGAGGAGGGAATGGCAACCATGCAGTGGAGGATGTGGGGTGAAAAAGCTGAATCTGCATGTAAATGGAGCATTGCCAACTTACTTAACTAAATCTGGGTTACAAAAAAAGTTTGGGAACATCACAAAAAGACTGCTGTATGATGTATATACTTAATTTAATTTCCTATTATTTCAGTTGAAGGAAATTTGAGGCTTTATTATTTATACAATAGATTACTCAGTATGCAATTGTTTGCTAAAGTCACAGATTAAAACTGGCTGTTTTTCAAACACAGAAGTATGTTTCAAGTAAAGTAACGTATCATTAGATAAAGTGGAGGATTTGATTAGTGATTTGAGATGTGTATAGCATTGCTCCTATAAAAGAAAATGTTGTAATGTGTTAAAATGCCCTCACAAAAGGCTTAGTTCTAGAAAACTGTATCTGAATAATCTTACACCTGTAAAATTAAGGGATTTAATAGCTATGTATATCTGGGGGGATAAGGTTTTTGCAGATTTTTTTTCAAAATAGAGATAGATATTTCTGCCATCACCTAATGTATGTACAATGATCACAAAAGCACTGCTATTGGCCTAACTGTCCAGTTTCATGTGCAATCTGAATGTATATGCAATCAAACTTGTGTACATAGCTCCCATAGCTTTACTGTCAATGTACCGACTTTGTTTTCGATGGAAAAAACAAATGTTGAGAGGCTAAGAGTTCATACAGTATTAACTGAAAATAAAATTGACTTAGTTCTTATAGATATATTAAAGGAACATTCTGTGCTGGGTCTTTGTTTCTTATAGGGAAAAACAGAAATCTGCA
Organism: Lathamus discolor; assembly: GCF_037157495.1. Lineage (NCBI taxonomy): Eukaryota > Metazoa > Chordata > Aves > Psittaciformes > Psittacidae > Lathamus > Lathamus discolor. The sequence continues at coordinate 76,651,152 of NC_088909.1, forward strand.
AGCCCATTGGAGTTTTAAATACAATATAAGTGTCATACATAACCGTAACAAGAATGCAGAATGTTTTCAAACTTTTGTATTGTATGGAAGCAATTACTGGCACTGACTGCATCACACACCCCTCATGTGGGCTAAGGCCAAAAGAAATGAACGTCTCTAAGCAAAATTACATCGTGTGGGTGGGAAGAGAGTGAGATTTAACTTTTACTAGGGAGCAACAATGAGCCATATTTCAATGCCAATCACATACTCTGTAACTCAAATAAATACTAAAAAAAAATATCTCATGTTAGGCTTTTGTTACTTTTTCTTGTCATTCTCTGTTACACGTCTCCCAAAGGAGACTCTTGCATTTTCATAGTAGAAGATTTTCAGGTAAGATATGTACAAATACAAATCTAGCAGGAAGTTATTTCTCCATTCACTGTTCAGCCAGCTCTGTGGTTGCTGACATAGTACACAGCATTTTTTTCTCAGCATGTTAATTTTACTTACAGTACACCAGCAGTGCCTTCCATGCTTCCATTTCATGGAGGTTACCAAGACTGCTCTGTCAGGTGCTTTGTTCAATGCACATTTGCAGTTCTGGATGTTCAGAGTAACTTTCTCTAGAATCCTGCTTTCTGACATTGGTGAAACTGTCTGTAACACATGGCTTGTACATATGGGGATAGAAACAAATACTCCATCTTGTTTTCTGCAAGTAGATGCTTATTTTTGTTCCAAGAAATATTTTCTCATGTGTTAGTGACTTTCACTTTCCTTCCATAGCTCCTTTCTCCTGGGCTGATCTTTGTAAGCTTCTGATTCTTGCTGTATTAGGAGCATCCATCCATTCATAACTTCTTGAGAAGCCTGAATGGGTAAAATATGGCTGCTTCTTCTATGCCAGCTGGTCTGATGAAGGACATAGCTGTTTCTGACAATTCTCTTTTTCTCTCTTTTAAAAGAAAGGGACTGTCTCTCCTTATGTTCTGGGCTCTTGGTGATGGCACCTGTGTTGCTTCATTGCACATAGAAAGTCTCAGGAGTCAAAACCTAAACGTTTCAAAGTTGTAGGAGACTCCCCACCAGTGCATATAGTCCCTTCTTAAAAATGGAACATTGCTTCTGTGAGGAAATACTTTTTCAGGGTCTTTCCTGTCAGTGAAATACGTACATTTCGGAGTTTGCCTCAAAAGACTGACTGTGATGTTCTTGTTTTCTTGGCATGCACTTGAGTCATTATGCTGCCACTTTGTTACAGTGTGTGTGGTGTGTGCTGCATGGAGCTATGTACCTGCTGAATTACAAATAAGGGAGAATACTTCATTGCAGTATTTTAAAAGACATCATTACTTGATGTTTGCTCCCCAATGTTTCATGTGGCAATTCAAGTCATATAATAAATCTTGATGTGACACTTTGCAGAAGATCAACGGACAGCACGCTGATTAATGTGATCAGAAACTGACATTTATTCATTTCAGAGCACTGCCTTTTATAGCTTCCAAGCTTGGTCACACGCTTAAGCTTTATAATGATTGGTTTCTACACATAATGCAAAGACAGCTGATTGGTCTCTACACATAATGCAAAGGCAGCTGATTGGTTCCTTCTTCAGCATCCGGGAGTTTTTTCCCTCCTGCAGAACTTCCGCATATGTGGCCACTACTTTGCCCTGAAGTAACCTGAACTAGGCCATTAATCCTTACTACAAACTCTAACCAATGGCAAGAGTCCTGGATCACTCACATGCCCATTGTTAAAGAGCCCTCAACAACTCATGATTTGTGAAAATCAGCAACTAGGAATTCACAGCCAAAATGCATTGCATGTTTTGGTGCATAGGTTAGCAGGGCAGCATCTCTAAATGCTGCTACTGCAGACAAAGGAACTTTTGGAATGTAATGGTATAGCAGTGGGTGGCATGAACATCATATGGCAGTAGGGACATGTATGAGCAGCACAGAAAGTTTTGAATAAAATGATCTTGGGACTGGATTATGCAGCAGTCTGAGCTAGAAACCTGAGAGGAGGATAGAGGATAAGTGCTTTTGTTAGGGCATGGAGTTCATAGAGGAGATTGGGATCAAATTATTTTGCGCTAAAATGAGGTATATATTGCACTATTTGTATGTGTATGGACATTAGGAGTGTATCTGGGGGTATAATGTTATGCTTTAGACTACATTTTTGTGGGTTTTGTGATCATTGGAGTCCCTGGAAGCTTGTAATTTAGTTACCTATCTCAAATTATCAGAAAGAATATAGAACAGTGTGGATAAAACAAAGAGTTGAAACCGTTGTCCTGCCCCCTCAAAATTCCTTCTGAGCTTCAGGGTGAATTCAATTTAATGAAAAAAAGGCACTTCTTTTTGGCTGGAAAAAAAAATTAACAGGAGCCACTGACTGTGTGTGTAAACAGCCAGTGATGCTGTGTGGCTACATATGTATGTACACACACACACTTAGAAACACACACACAGACAGGCTCATTCACACATTGGTTAGGCAGATACTGGAGTAATGCCTTTGAGTATTTCTGCTAATTTGGTCTGATAAATCAGCTATGCTTCCTGTAGGGCAACACACTCAATATTCTTAAATTAGTATTTGTAACTTGCACAAATAATTTGTAGGGAAGTAATTTTTTAATATAAATCTTTGCTGTATCCCTGTTAGGTAGCTAAAGCAAAATTCCAACTTTCTCCATAGTTTAAAGTCACATCCTCAGAAGTGATTTGTAAATTTGGTTTCCTGATTTAGGACCTGTCAGGCTGTGATTACACTAACCATTCACAGCTGTGACGGAAGTCAACTGTAACAACAAATCAGTACCTATGAGCATTAAATCGGGCTCCCCAAAACTGAACCCCTGTAGAAGACTGTATATTTATCTCTGTGAAGAGGTTGTATGATACGCTATCAAATGGTCTGGATTAGAATGGGGCACTGTTTATTTCTTGGTTTTTTAATCCACTAGAAAAGGTACCTCACAGAATTTTTTATCTGCCCCTTCTATGCATACTCATAATGTTCAGGCGTGTTCTTACTGTCTACAAACGATTTTAATTGCATGCAGTTTCATGATCGTGTTATGGCAAGTGTGGTTGGATTTGGAGTTAGACTGTGGCTTTTCTTTCGTGCTCACATTAGAGGGAGTGCCCATGGCAACTTTGTCTGTGAATGAGAAGAAATTTGCTAGTTAAACAGCTTTGCTTCCTATGTGACTCATCAATTATTTTTTTTTTCTTTCTTTTTTTTTTTTTTTTCTTATGCAGTAAGGTAGTTGAGTGTATGGTATGTACTGGGGATTAATACATTTTATACCAGTAATGCCATACATCAGCACAAAAAATGTTACTTCTTTGTCTGCTTCCCTAGATCAAAGTAAAATTTGGACCAGAGTACAAATAACACTGAAGTAACTGTAATAGTCTGCCTTTTTTTTTTTTTTAAGATTCAGTCAATTCAGATCCTGATATGATGATTCTCTTCAGCATTCATAAAGTGTATGTAGTATCATCAGACTTTCTTTGGCTTCGCAAACATCTGCTTGTCTCCTCGTCTGAGACACTTTTTAAAATATTGATGGAAAATATTTTTATTGGTTTTTTTTTTTGTATTGATAGATTTTTATGTCTGAGCTGGTAAATTTTCCAGCTGCCATCACTACCTGTTGTGTTACTGTTTCCGATTTGTACTGACTTGTTGATTGTGGGGCAGTCTTCCTGCGTTACCTACTTATCATGTCTTTGTACTGAATTTTGTAAGTTTATCAGGTGAATCACATCACCTAATCACAGGTGCTTAGTATATTTCAATCTTCTATGAGCTTTTCTCATTCCTATTTTATAATTCCATCCTTAGCAGCCATCCTCTGACTGCAAGGTTCATTTTGTTCAGACAAAGAAAGTGAGACAAGGAAAGGTAGAGGAAACTTTCCTAATTGAAACTTTTATAAACAGATTTTATATAAATGCACATGTATTTTTAAAGAGCTTGGCCAAATGATGACTTTGACAAAGATTTAACAGACTAGGAGTGTGAAGTGTTCTGTAGGCTAACAGTTTTAATGGGTTTATCTTAGACAGTTCTTCAGTTGTGAAGTGTCAGTTAATAATTTACCCATCCCAAGAGGCAGTGGAAGCAATCACACTTAGCAGTGAGGTACTGCTGGACCTGTTGCAGTGCTGCAGCTCATTCTGACTATAGAAATGTGCCATTGGATGCGACATCAGCACTGTGTCTGCACTTTGACAAATGAAGTCTTGTAAGAGCTAAATAAGGCATGGGAAGTTTGGAACGAGCAAATAGCTCTTCAGCTGATTTCTGCAGTAATGGATTACTGTAAATATCCATCTGCTGCACATCAGAGAGAACACAGGTTAAAATGAAAGGATTTGGGTCTTTCTTTGGTGGAGCTTCGGGAAAAAATGGGGCTTTTTTGTGGTTTTTTTTTTTTGGCTCTTTAGGGGCTTGGGGCTTTGTTTTATTGGTTTGGTTTTGTGGAGGCTTTTTGGTGTTTTTTGTTTGGTTGGTTGTTGGGGTTCTTTTGTTGGTTGGTTGGTTTGGCTTTGTTTTTGTTAAAAAAAACCCACCCAAAACCAACAAAACAACAAACAACTCCCAAAAGATGAAAAATGTTTCTAAAATCCAGAGGTACAGTTAATAATGTTGGCATGGCATTCAGAAAGTAAATGTTCTGGTCTGATGATGCATTGCAAGAGCTGGAGTTTTCAACCAGAAATGCGGATATTTAGCATAAAAAAGCCCTGAAATATAGTACTTTTACCATCACCCTTTACCATGCAATTTGTTCAGATGCAGTTGTTAACATGAAATTGCAGTAGATTAAGCACTATTTATGTGAATTTTGTTCCAGCATTTACTCATTGAATTATCCTGTACTACCAGGATGGTAAGTTTTGTAATTTGCTTTCCACTATATGAAGAATATTTCTCCACAGATAGTCACTTTTGCATACATATTTATTTATTAGACATTATGTCATTCTAAAGATTTACAGTTATTTAATAATGATTTATTATAGTAATTTATTCTGCCAGCTGTGGCACATTTTTACTGGAATTTGTAAATCAAATGTATATTGAAATTCACTAGAAACATGCATTTTAGATTGTAATGAAATGTACTCCAAAATTGGTTTTAGAAGTGGGCAGCTATATGAATGAACTGTAACTTTCCATTTCTAGTGTTATATAGCTTTTCCTCCACCTGTTTTATTTACTTGCCAGTCTTGGATATTTCACTTACTACAGGGTTAGTGAATCTTTATGCTCCTGTGTGAAAAACCTTAGAGTCACTGCCTTTGTCCTCCAAGGCATCAGTATCAAATCATGCACTTGACCTGCAGTGACCATGTCACATTAAGGATTAGGAAGGCAACATGACAGCAGTTTCAGTGTGCTTCTAATTGCTGTCTCACTGTTGTAATAGAAATTGCATGTCTTGAATTTAGTGACTCATAAGAGACACTAAATGAAATTAGTATTTAAGGTGACAAAAAATGGAAGAGGGGTGCAGGGAGAAACCAACAGTATTTTTACAGTATTTTGTAAAACTCTCAAAATATTTCTTTGATACTGTTTCATTTGCAGCTTAACTACAAACTCTACATTTAGTTAATTTTCAAGCTCTTGTGAAGCATCAGGCTAGTAACATTCTTTCCTATTTGTAGTCTGATACCTGCTATTCTTGCCTCTTTGAAATCTGGCTTCGGGTATGAAGTACTCTTTAAAATTCCAGCTCTATGTATCAGTTTCCCAATAGTAAAAACCAAAATGAGATACTTCCTTTCTTCTCTCTGTTGTCTCTCTTGATTATTCAGGCTATAAACCTTTCTAGACAGGAACTCTCTCTTCCTTTTGTTTGTACAGCACCCAGCACAGCTGGAGGAGGGAGATGGGCTGAGCTCGGTTTTAAGTCTCTTAGACCTTGGGTTAATACAAATAGGATGCAGCTAACAACGATGAAGCTGTCTCTCAGTTCTTGTGTAAATCCTGCAATAAATTGTCTTTAAGTGAAGACTCAAAATATCTCAGCTTCTTAGAGATACTTATTTTGTGGGTTGGTTCTGATCTGTAAATCAGAGGATCTGTTGCCTTGTACCTTGTGAAAATCAGCTGCTGTGTATGTGTACACAGTATAGGATCCCACCTTGCCAGATAAGCAGTGATGCTTTCTTGTTTATCAAAGATGAGAAGTAAAGTTCAAGTGAGTTCAATGCAACATGTTATGATACTGAAACGTTGCTTTTTCAATTTTTCTTAATATAAACTCTTCATGATAAGTAAAATCATCATGACAGAATTCAAATGAGGGAAAGGATGGGAAGTATAACATTTCTAAATGAGTAGGGATTCTAACTACTCTTTGTGAAATCTTGACTTTGTTAGAAAAACACATAAACAAAAAATCAATTTAAGTACATTCACCTAAAAAATTCTAATATAAAACATAGTGATAAGTCATTGATTGAGAAAAGTGCAGAAATTTATGTCCATTTCCTGTATAGGGATAGCATGATTGATTTTTATAGTGTGATTGCAGGAACGTTCACAGCAATATAGACACTGAGAGGTCAAGGTTCATTTCTTAAACAATTTTTAAAAAGATTATTTTTTTTCTTAAGAACACTACATTATTTCACAGAAAACAACTGATGTTTTCTTTGATGCTTCCTAGGTGTTCTTTTCACCTCAATTACCTTTGTACAGTTAGCTCTTTTGTTAAGTCAAGTGTATGACACTATATAGTCTTCCATGTGTTTACATTGATGCTTATCCTGTATTCCTTTTGAAAAGTGACCTGCAAAGCAAATAAACCTGCTTGTGCTCTGATTTTGCTTGGCTTTGCAGGTTTGTAGTTTTTCTCAATTCTACTTCTATTAATCTTGTATGTGAGGAGGGAGTGAGAATATAGGAAAAGTTCTCATTGTTAAAATTTCTACGTTGTTTTACTCTTTTAGTCTCTTTGATTTGAAACTCACTGAGATTTTTCTTCTTTAGAAGGATCAATCCCAGAGGATCAGTCCTCTAGCACAAGAGAAAAAAGACAATTTTTTGTATTTTTAAGTCACAATTTCTCCCCCTGTCCAAATGTGCTCCTGACAAATCTAATCCTTTAAGCAAAACAGGGCATACCTACCTGTCTTGCAGTTTTACTTCAGGTGCTAATTTTTTTGCTTCCAAGTGACAAGAGAATATTTTATTTTCAGAAGATTAAAAATCTTCATAGATGCTTACCAGGTTTTGCTTTAGCTTGCTGTTTTAACATCAGAGTGGAGAGTGGAACACTTTTGTGCTATTTTAAACTTGTTAAGCTGCATATCACCTTTCAAGAAATGCTTACTCAGTAGCTCATCAGCAGGCAAAATCTTCAAGAAGCTGTGTAGCAGCTTTGGACAACAGGCGTACAGACCACTGACATTCTCCCAGGTTGTATCCCACCTAAAAAATCTTTATTTTTCCTAAAGTGGAACTATTTTTTTCTTATCGTTAACTTTTAACATGTTCACAGGTATCCTGGGAGTAGATTGGAAGAAGGAGAGTTGATAGTTATCATGCTAGAATGATGCTGCACTATAATGGCTGTCTCTGTAGTTCTGTCTTTAAAATACAACCAGCTGGTTGCACCTGAACTAATACTTGTAACAGGTTATTCTTTTCTCTGGTCAGTTTTGCTCATCCCAATGGAAACTGAAACCGTGAAACTCATGTTGTGAAAGTGAGGGAGAAAGGGTTTAACTGCTGGCATGCTGCAGGCGCTGGGTGGGTATCACTGATGCTCTGCTGTACTGCCGCGTTTCCCTGCCCTGGGTTTTCCCCCTCCTTCAGAGCATATGCATGAATAGGTATGAGCACTCTTCCAGGGAGAATTTTCTTCACCTCCTATCTGCCAGCTCTGGGAGAAATCCGTTGATGCTAGTGTCCTTTCTCCACATATTCCAAGTAACCATTCTGTTTTAGGGATTATCACTCTTTGCTATCATTGAACCTTGCCTATGTTTCCAAATGTATTTGACATAAAGAAGAAAGAGCTCTCTTGCAAAACTGACAAAGTTTGAAGGGACATTTATGTACCGTACAGGAATTTGCAAGCCCAGTTTTCAGATTAAAAATAGTAAGAGAAGTAATTTAATCTCAGCTGGTCCAATAGTCCAATAGCTGAAGCTTCTGTCTGGTATACAGTACAAGGCTGAAACATTCACATGCTAGGGATAAAAAGGAATAACAGGCGTAGGCTTTTGTTTAGGACCCATTAGTACATAGTAGGAGATTTAAAAAAAATCAGGCTGAAGTAACTTGAAAGTTTCTGGTTTTACTTATCTGGCTCCAGAAAGATCTCAGGATTGTGCTGCCGAGGATGCAGAGTGTTTCAGTAAGGGGGAGGACAGGTTTATTCTTCTCCATTGTGCATGTAATAAAGTTAGTAACACTACTGAAAGTGTAGCACAGGACTTTCTTGCAAAGTGGTGCTGAAAACTGTTTTCATGCTTTTTAGATGCAGCTTAAAGGGCAGAGGGGAGAGTCCTGCGTATGAGGGCTTAAGCAACAACAACACTGTTAGCTGGAACACTCTCCACTACCTCTTTCTCCTGTTCTTGAACATCCACCTGACCTCATCCCTCAAATCCTTGGTCTTTCCATAACAGATAGACTTGAAGATGCTTGTTTGGTGCCAGCCTTGTAAGTCTGTTGCAATTACTGCAAAAACAGAATCCAGTTTAGCCTTAAAGTAGAACTTTTAAGGTTCTTGTGGGTCAGATCATCCCAAATAGGCTATATGTGAAAGCCAAGGCAGGGACTACTGTCTTTTGTAATTTTGCTTTAGAGCATATTTACCTCTTTCTCGTCAGCTCTCCTATTCTCTCTTCAGTCGTGTGAATGGAGAAAACCCGCAAGCTTCAATTTTAGGTCTGGCTCCTAAAGCAAACCAGTGTGGTTCATTTGTGGGTTGTGAATACGGGTTTGATTTGGCGTAGACCTGTGGGTACTTTGGGGCTGGAGCACACACAGCTGTGGGTTCCAGATGCTTGCTATCCTGTATTAATGTGGCTTGTCTGTGAAACCATGGCATCCACAATGCTAAACAAAGGTCCACGCCTGTGGTGGGTTGGGAACTGCTCCCAGCAAGAGAAATTCTGTTCTTTTAAAGTGAGTAGGAACAAATTTATAGACATCCAGCTCAGAAAGGCTTAGATAATGTGAAAATCGGCTTATGAGTTTCATTTTAACAGAGATCCAGACGTATTATACATGAAAATTTCAGACACTTCATAATTTTGGTGTTTTGAAAGTGAACCAAGGGAGTAACAAGCTATTTGCTCTGTAATGTCTTAATATTATAGGAGCTCAACCTGTTTATATCTCCTACCTTGCTGGCATAACCAGTATGCAAATATCATAGAGTTGTGGTTTAAGCCCAGCCAGTAACTCAGAACTGCGCAGTTGCTCACTCACTCCCCTCTCCTCCTTGTTTCTCCCCCAGCTCCTGGAGGGATGGGGAGGAGAATCAAAAGAATGTAACTCCCATGGGTTGGGATAAGAACAGTCCAGTAACTAAGGTATAACACAAACCACTGCTGCTACCACCAATAACAATAACGATAAGGGAAATAACAAGGGGAGAGAATATAACCACTCACCACCCACTGACCGATACCCAGCCCAACCCAAGCAGTGATCTGGCCCTTCCGGGTAACTGCCCCCAGTTTTACATCCTGGGCATGATGTGCTGTGGTATGGAATACCTCTTTGGCTAGTTTGGGTCAGGTGTCCTGTCTCTGCTTCCTCCTGGCTTCCCCTCCTCCCTGGCAGAGCATGAGTCTCAGAAAGTCCTTGGTCAGAGTAAACATTATTGAGCAACAACTAAAACCATCGGTGTTACCAGCACTGTTCCCAGGCTGCAAGTCAAAACCACAGCACTGCAGCAGCTACTGAGACTGAGAAAAATGACTGCTACTGCTGAACCCAGGGCGCATAGAAACATGCTTTTAGTGTTTATATGCAGCCAGTGTCTCTTCATCTACTATGGTGGTAATACAGAGAACATCTTTTCTATGGGGTGGAAAAGAGAATTACATATCCTGATTTTCCTCCAATGGTGCTGAACATTCTCGTGTATTTGTCTTTAATAACTGCATGTTTTCCACAATTTTTTAAATTATGAGGCCAACTCATATTTTTTTTTCCTGAATGTGTGAATGAATTACTAATCGGAAGAAATTTTTTTTCATGTTATGTTGAAGGCGCTTCTTAAAAAATTTACCCAAACTATTGTCTACACATTAAATTTAACAGAATATGAAGTATTTTTAGATCACTTTTTATTGTAAGCTCTGTCCCTGCAATCTTGTGATTTAATAAAGAAATGTCTTTGTATAGTGTCTTTAACACAAACTTTATCTCCAAAACACTGTGCAGAGAAAATAAAAAGTTTTTTTTTTTTTTTTTGGTTTTACTAGAAGTTAACAGACATAGACTTGAGAACAGAGACATATTGTTTGCAGATGAAGGCTGAAAATAGAGAATGAGGGAGAGAAATGCAGCAGGGTGGTTCCAGATGGCAGGCATTGCAGAGGAGAAGGTTCTTGCGGCCATGTTGGCCAGAGTGTGCGAAAGGATAAAAAAGGAGTCTGATGCCAAGCAGAAAAGCTGGAATATAGAGTAATGAAAGTAATATTTTAGGAAATTTATAAATATTTTTTAAATAAGTGTCCCTTTTTAAAAAAAAGAATGAACGGAGAGCTGTATTTGTTTGTGTGCAATGATATTTCAGGTGAAAAAATGTTATAAAAGTTGAATTTTACTGATTCTCTGTATACAGCAGGTGAGCAGATTTGGTTTTTTGGGAGGTATGTTTTCGAACAAAATAGTAGCTTGTAAGTATTTAAAAGTTTATTGAGTCTTACTGCACTTCTGAGTATCTTATAAATTATTTAATTGTCTGATGGATATGTGGCTACCTAACTATAGGTCATGAAATATGCACTGTTCCTCTAATACACTGGAGGGAGACCTGTTTATAAAGTATTTAGTATTGGTTTTATAATGCACCGTTGTCAACAGGAGACCATGAAGCTCAAAGATCAATCTTATTTTGGCCCACAGTATTAATGCTGCTTTATGAAACTCTGTGACAGGTCACTTAGACAACAGCTCTTAATGAAAGGACTATGTGCCAGTGTGTGGTCGTGTGACTGTCTGTTAGTAAGGGCATACTTCAGCCGCTGCCAAGGTTGCAGATGAATCTCTTTGTCCAAGTCCCTGAGGTGACTTTGTGGCTGCTGCTACTGCTGGCCAGGTGATGGAGCTCATCATTTCCCCAGTCCTCCAGAGAGAAGTGAGACAGAGGCTGCAGAGCTCTTGCTAATGCATTTTTTTCTAATTGTCCAGAGAGCTACTAGGACACTGGGCAGTTCAGGCAAATCTGTGTACTGCGAATGAGCCAGTAATTAGAAAAACATAGCTGCTCTTAATTCAGTCCTGCATTTATGCTTGAGGTGCCTTTTCAGCCATCTAAAATTCAGCTGTTCTATAAACCACCAGGATTTTTAGGTCAGTTTAGTTATTTCATTATGACGAACTTGCATTTTAGACACCGAATAATTGTTACTAAGAAGTGGCACAATGGATTATATTATCGAATAATTAGGTCGTAAGGTTAGCCTGCCCTTAAGACCTTCAGGCTGTTCTGGGATCCGAAGACCTTGGTTGTTATCAAGACAGTTTACTAAAAGGATGAGAATAATGAAATTGACTAGCAGATGATAAATGGCTTTTAAAAGGTCTTGTACTAAACTAGTGTCCAGCAGCCAATTCCCACAGTTTCAGGATGTTTCTCAGAAAAGAACAGTAAAACTTGCTGAGTTTAATAATATATTGAAAATATAAACCTTGCTTAACCCCACATAATCAGTAGCTGAATGATGCTGTAATATAGTAGTACACCTGTATAATAGTATAGTGATAACCTGTGGATGTAAACACATTTAAGTGTGGGTGGTTTTTTGTTGGTTTTTTTTTTTTAGAATGAAATGTTTGACTGATCTTTCTTGATAACTTAAGATGGGTTGTTGCATTGTTGTTTTAACCATTGCTGATAACTTGCTGCTATTTCTGTTGAATCCTGAACTTACATCTTAGCAAATAAGACGGTTTTGAAATATTTTATTTTAAAAGTGAAATGCATTTACTTTTGTGCTATACATCTTTCTATATTATGTGGCATGTCAGGTGCCTTCTGTCCTTAAAATTCCTTGTAAATCAAAACAGAATGTCTGAATCCTACTATTATTTTAGTGGTGGGCCATACAGACATTTCATTAGATACACAGTTTAAATCAAAGTGTCTTGGAGCTTGTTTCTAGTTTACTTTGAGCCAGATTCTCATACCTTAACATGGTTATCTTTTACCCTTTGGTATAAACAATTAAGTAATAGTTTTGTGTCAAAAAAAGACACTAATGCAAACAGATATGAAATGAAGATGTGAAACTGTGCCACGTGCAGAGCAAGCTGCCCTCTTTACCTGTAGGCAAATTAAGGTGTTTGCACCAAATTTTTGCTAGGCATGTAAAATTCTTCTGAGAAGAGCATGAGGTTTTTTTAATTTATTTTATCTTAGCATATTATCCACATAGACAGCAGTTATTGCTAGTTAAATGCCATGCTGATGAGTAGAATAGCTTTTAAACATCAGGTAATTACTTAGAAGATGTAATGGGCACAATCAACAAACTGCTATTGGCATCAGGTTGTGTGTTTTTACAAGGTTTTTATCAAGTTACTAGTTTTTGTAACCTTTTGTGCATCCTCCATTTCATCTACATTTTGTCATTGACGTATGTGTATCCACTGTAATGATGATGCTTTGATTCTCTGCTTCACTTGTCCTCTGTTTTGAGCAGGCAAATTAGTATATTTGACATATCTCCCCTACAAAGTAGGTTGAGAAACATAGATGTGATTTTCCCTTTGAAAAATGTTTCAGGTGACCTAAACTCCAAATATTAGCTTTTTTAAATAACAAAACACAAACCAAACAAATGTAAGCAAAACAAGAAAACAAAAGTGTATATTATTCATCACCCACAGCTAACAAAAACTTTCCTCTGATTTGTGTACTATCCTTCATGTTCATGTTCATTCTCCAAACCTGCAACTGGCCATCTCTGTCAGCATTTACACTGTGATCATGTTAAATAATGAAGGACAGCATATATGGATGTCATTGTTTTGTCTGTGTGCTTATTTTTTTTGTATTTGACTATTCTTTTGTTTCTGTAACTTGTTGAAACATAGTGGCTGAGTGACTAAAATTCTGTTGATCTCCACTTGATAAAGTTTTTGTCTGCTGGCAATAGGTTGGGGTTTTCACCTTACTTTTTGCTAGTGTTTTGTCACAGCAGTCTTTGTAAGGGTTTTGTGGTATGGGGTGCTCATGCATAGTTTGGCAAGATATGATTAGGATCAGTTGTAGTGTGACAGCTTGCTAGGAACTGGAGCTTTCAGAGCAGGAATGTACACTTTCCAATTCATAATCAAAAGTTTTCTTTGAGGATAAAAATCCTGTCATGTCATATAATGTGTAATAGGAAAGAAATTAAGTATCTATCTAAAAAAAAAAAACAAAAAAACAGATTAGAGTAGACTAGGGTTTGAAAATACGATTTTTAATTATAAGTGAAAACTTTACTGATGTTGAACAATTGTGCCATGTGTTGAGTGTCTGAAGATCCGAATGTTAAGAACTTTTGACTTGAAAACTCTTCCTAGAGGAGGGAGAAAAGACCCTGTATATATATATGTGTGTGTATACACATATTAAATGCTATATATGTGTGTGTGTATATATATATTTTATAAATATCTGTGGACACTTCCAGGGTCTGTGTGAATTTGCATGCGTATTAAAGTGAAAAACGTATTCCTTTATGCACAATACTTTTGATAAGGTAGAGAAAGATTCAACAAGGACATTTGGATCACAGGGGACTAAAAAGTATTCAGTCTCATTGTTGCATGATGACATAATCAGCCCTATGCACTTTGGTTATAAGTCAGAAGTTGCCTATTAAAATTCAAATAAAAATGTTTTACAAAGTAAGGATGACAGGTTTCAGAGAAAATACAGTGCTGCCAATTTTTTTTTTTTTTCTGTAGGATATGGAAATTTAGGTGGATTATCTGTTCGGAGGAGGTTTCCTTTATTATCACGCCCCCCCCTTTTTTTTCATTTTAGACATCTGCTAACATTCCATAGGGTCTAACAGATGTTGCAGATTGAGTCCCTTATGCAATTCTTAGGGAGAAGGGATGATAAAGTATGACATTTCCACTTTAGAATCCCCACCTCTCTGAGTATGACCATCAGGATAACTTTGTATAATTTTCAAGTATGAGATTATACTCCTGATAAGCCCAATTCACAACTTCATTGTTATCCATGGGTAAAATGTAAGCATGGTTGTGGTAGTCTCTGCTCACACATTATTGCAATGACAAATAGAAGAATTCTCACAGTACTTTTTGAAGATTCTATGGAGTATCCAGTTATAAAGTGTCTTTAAGACAACTCAATTTTATAAGATGGGCAGTTTCAGCACAAGCAAGGGCTGATTGTCATGTGATGTAGAGGACCATTTTTATTATTTTGGCAAGAACAGGGACAGTTTTGTCCTGACGAGCTATTAGATGAATACCAGAATGCATCACATGAAAAACCACTGATCTTTAACCCAGTTATCTACTTAACCAAGCCTAGAAATGAATAGTGAATAAGGGAAGAGCAAAGGCCAGTTTACTGTCATTACAAATTACAGAAACTGTTAACATCTGCAGCAGAATGAACTCTGGGAATTACAGGTACTATGCAGTAAGTCAGTTGAGAGTACAGAGATTTATAAAACTATGTATACAGATATGAGATTAAAACTGTGTATGTCGTGTGTGTATATTGTTACTATTGAAAATTAGAACATTTGCATAAAAAGGCATAAAGATTTTCTGAGTCTTTTCCCGGTTCGTGTAATGAATCCTGAGAATGAGCACCAAATGTAAGGAATGTTCCTTTAGAATAATCAATTGGTAGTTATCATTAAATAGAAACACGTAAGCACTAAATCAACAGAAATAATAAATCTGGGCTCACTGTTTTATCCTTTTTATTTTTCCCCCCCAGGAGTAATCTTGGGGACACTGCTGAATGTACAGCTAATATAAACATTTATACTGAACTCCTAGATGTTTGAAAAACAAATAACGTAAAGATCAGTAACATTTTAAAATGATCAGTTATGGGAATTAATGCTTACAGAAAAACACCATTCTTTCTTGCCCTGCTAGTAGAATCGCATTGTCTCCCTGCAGTCTTGTTAGCTCATACTAACTGAAATGCAAATTCTTTCCAACTAATTGGACCTCGTTGAACGTACATGTACAGTACATAGTTATATGCATGTAGATTTTTTTTTACTAAATTCCTCTGTAATTATTTTCTTGATTAATATCTAAAGCAGAGGCGTGAAAAAAGATCTCCTTAAAGAGTTTACATATTATTGAACATTAAGAATATAGTAACTGTTGCATGTTTTAACAGCTTAATTAATAATATAGAATAATTGGAACAAAAAGAAGAAAGTATTTTTTTCACTGTTTAGTCATTTTGAACTATTTACATTAACTCTTTGAGTGAACAAATTAACACTTAAATGATCAGAATAATGGAATTTAGAAAAAATAGATACACTTACATTATATAGCACATTCTGCTGGAGAGCTTTTCTTACTTTTCAAGCATCACTTGGGCTTTCTGTAATCACCTTTCCTACCCTTTGTTGCCATATGTTGCATTTCTGTATCAGTAGTTTTAAGAGGAGAGAGGAATTCAACAATGTTGTATTTTTAAAAGATTCACAAAGCTACACATGTAATTGTCTTTCATAGTAAGTAATAAGTATTAGTTAAAATGAAAAAGAAAAAACCTCTTAACCTCACATACAGTTCACAAAACACTTAAAGTTCTCAAAAACACAAGTA
>NC_088909.1:76672198-76687198 GCF_037157495.1 Lathamus discolor
TACCTGAGGGGCGTTGTACTGTAAGAAAAGAGAGGGAAAGTAATTAGGTATTTATAGTTTATAGTAACAAAGCATGCCTGAATATTGGCCATAAAATGGTAATTTAATTAAAAAAAAAAAACAACTTTAAAGCCAACTAAAAATCCAAAGCAGGTAGTTAATAACCAATAGTTTTCAGTGGATGACAGTTTAAGCAGTACAGCTCAGGACAGGACGAAGGCATTTGACTAAGGAATATTTTGATATATCCTGTAGAGGGACCCTGATTACTGCTGATACAGTACGCTGGTATAGAATGTAATCAGCATAAGGCAAATAAGCAACTCTGTTCAATTTCCCATTCTTGAAAGTAAAAAAGTTCATTTCCTGGTAGAGATGAACATTTCAAATACACTGCTTGGCACTAGGAAGTGTGAACTAGTGCTGCAGTGCTTACAAGCCTTATCAGCTGTATGCATGTTTGTGATATGTAACATATGTGGTTGTATAGATATTGAGCAATAGCATGGAAACAGTTATTCAAATTACCTGCTGTATTCGTTTAGTAAGAAGTGAGATTAAATTTTTTGGGGTGGAGAAAATGTTCTTTCTGTTTCAGCCGCAAAAGAGTTAACATAACTACTTCCAGATAACGATCAATTGATAAATGACAATTGAACCACATAGATAGTGTTAGATTGCCTGTTTAGTATTAGACCTTTTTCAACAGATTTAGCCTCTGTGGTTTCTGGAATACTAGTAAATATTCAACACTGACAGAGAAAAGAAACAAAACTAAATAAAAGAGCATCGCAATGTGTAAGGGGGTCAAATGATTGAGGCAACTAGCTCATTAGACCAAGCTAAACATTTATGCATGTAAGCTAGGCTGTTTGGTTTCTATTTTCTTTTTTTCTTTCTTTTTTTTTTCCCTAATAATATTTTAAATATACTTGTTCTTGAGTATTAACTGGATTTTGAACATTACTGAACATGCGTGGTCATGTTGTATTCTGTATAGAAGGAGAGAAGTAATGTACTAAATGATTATATGTGTGGTGTATGCTGCATCAGTGTGTATCCTTCCACTGGAACACACACACAGTAGCACTGCAAAGGTGGTAATGTCGAACAGATTTATTTTTTAAAAGTCTGTACTTAACATGTTTGTGTACTGTGTTAATCTCCTTGTCATATTTTGTTTGTTTGTGTATCATGTGCTAAACATATTCAATCCAAGTATGCTTTTATCATGCTTTTAAAAAGAGGGTAAGTTATTTTGCTAAATGCATTTCTCTCCTGTTTAATTTTTTGTACTGTATTTCTGAGTTATTAGGGCTGTTATAACTTGCTAGCTTTTGTGAACTGCAAGCACAGGCTGTGTGCAAGTGCAGCTGCAAATTTGTGTCTAAGTGCCAGTATTTCTTTCTAAATCACTAAAATTTTGACTTGTTTTCTGTTACCTATTTTCATCCATTTTTAAGTTCCTTATTTTAATCCGTGTTGTAGAAACGTAAGTATTTTTTAAATTTTTCCTGTGCTTTAAGAGAAATTGTTTTCATGAGTACAAGTTACATGAAGTTATGAGATGTACGTAACTTACAAGGAAAGTTTGGCATGGTTTGAAAGAACTGTTTAATGAAACTTTTCCAGCTATACATAGTAATGCTAGAGACATTTCTTTTCAAAATCTTTAAGAATAATGCCAGCTTTCCACATGTTTTATAGAAGCAAACAAACCCAGAGACCCATCACTTTTCCTTGGAGTTGTAACTTAATCTCAAGCAGGTTTTTAGCACAGAGATTGGAGCATGAAAAGAAGAATGATTTAGAACAAAACAAAACCTTGCGATCCCTCTCTTGTCTTACCTCTCAACTCACTGCACTGCTATTTGCATTCTATAGGAATAAATAACTTTTCCCAGAACAAAAGGAAAACCTACTTCATTAGGACAAGGAACTCTGTCTTGGAAAAATTAGGACTGATTGTACAGGTTTGGACTATTAAAGGAAGTGTGATTGTATTTATTTTTGGTTTATTTTCTTAGAGAATGGTTGTTCAAAAAAGTGTCATCTCCACATTCCAGAGCAAATTTAGATTTTGGTGGGGTGAAAGAAGAAGAGGGGTAGTCTCCCAAATTACCTGTGAGGAGTTTATGACATGGCCACTTGACTGCATTGTTCTGCCTACTCACCTTTTGTCCATGTAAAAGTATGTGATTCACTTACAGAAGAATGTCTGATAATCTCAAAGGGCATAAATCTTAACTTTCAAAAAGGAGTGCTTCTTTGGGTTACTTTGATCAGTGACAGGTCAAGAATGTGCAGAAACCCCTGGCTTCTCTTCCATGCTCATCTGGTTTAGTCCAGGGCACCCACTGCCCATTCTAGTTCTGGCAAGGAGTTGTTAACAACAGAAAAGAAGGTCTGGATTTGGTTGACTAAAAAAAGCAGGCTTTTGTGATTGTCTGCTTTCATAAATGTTTTGTGTATTTGTCAATAAGAAATGTCATTTTTCTTCATCCATTACTTTAAGGGCTGTAATGTTCTGAAATACTTTTAAGTCATTTCAGAAATGAGACCGTAAGAGAAATTGTAACCCACAGTGATGCAAAATGCCAAAGCCATGTACCTTTTTGTTAAGAAAGAAGTATGTTTAATCCATTTCAGATAAAAAGGTAATAGGCTTTCCAGAAGCTTTTTATAACATGAGAGTGAAAAAGCAGTATATCAGAATTATAAATGGATCTGTGCGTCATTATATAGTAATTTAGGATTCACTCAATGATGTAACAAAATTAACAACATAATTTCATTGTGTAACTGTATCTTATTAAAGAACAACTGTCTGACATTCTCTTACAGTTGCTTTATTTAACTTCATGCAAATATTATTAGTAGTGACATTTCTCTATTGTGCATTAGATTCTCTCATTAGCATGATGTGTTAGTTATCACCAGAGAAATCACTTCTAGATAGGTGAGTGGGAAGCCAAGAAAACTAAAAATTAAATCAATGATGTATATTAATATAGATGCATCTGTTCAGGAGAGGTATGGTACAGTAAATTCAGCTTTTTTTTTCTTCCTTGCATAAGTGCATGCTTATTCCACGGAAACCTAAATAATACTTACAATATGTGGAGTATGCATTAATAGTGCTAGAATTATTAAACTGTATACAGCAGGCACTGCCTCTTTTGAGATGTACTTGTATTCTTCAGTCTGATAGTTCGTAACATTATTGTAGACATAGGCACATAAACTGTTTATTGAACCAGTATTTAAAAATAGGAGTGTAGTGTAATGTCTTATGGATTGAACATAGAAGCTTTTTAAATGTTCCTGTACTGCTGGTCATAGAGGTTGTATGCAGTTTTAATTAACTGTTTTACTGTAGCATGTAACTATTCTTTTAATTCTACGTTTGCATGCAAAAAGAAAGTTAAAACTTAATGCAACAACAGGCTATAATTCCATACATCAATCTATTATGAACAGTTTGGGAGAAAGATGAACATTGGTAAAATGCATTTTGTAGTTTATGGTAGTTAACAATTGCCTTTGTCAGTAAGCATTATCAAACATAATAATTATATTTAATATATATTTTTTTATTACACAATTTTAAAGATTAGCTAACCCCAGGTGGGTTTTGGATTTTTTTTTGTTGTTTTTCATGAATAAGTCCATGTGCTAGTACGAATTCAGAAGCTTTATCAGGTTAAGCTGTCTCATTTCAGACATTTGCTTTACTTTTGGTATTTCAGTAAAGCATGGTTTAGACCTGTAATGGTTCATGTTATTTTAGAAAATTAAAAATGTTTGCATGAAGAATTTTGTGCTGCTTCTGATACGCCTCAGAATAGAAGCGTTAGAACGTATTGTATATGACAAAAGCGCAGGATGTTTCATAGTACATATAGCACTAGACACAAGTACATGCAGTGATAGATACATGGGTATGTACGTGATACCTGATTAAAAATAAAAACCCTTTCTCGGTAGTTTCTCATACTGTGTTCAGTATTTACAGAACTAAAACACAGCAAAACGTTTCCCATTCCTCTGTGTACATATTAATCTTGCACATATATACATAGTGTTTGAATATTTTTGTGCCATTGTATATTTTAGTTGATGATGTGCTAAGAACGCTGTCAGATCTTTGCTTAACTTTGAGATATGTATGCACAAAACTGTAAAATGTGCATGAAGCACTGAAGCATGTATTAAAGCACATGCTCAAATATATTGTGCAATAAGCAGTAGTGTCTAACATTTTTAAATGCATAGTTTTTCTATTTTCTGTTTTTCTACTTTGTATTTTAGTAGTTACTTATTCCTGTATAGTTTTATAGGGATTTGATTAATGTAGTGACAGAACAGATTTGGTACATAACAGCAGCAGAGTCTCCTACTCTTATGTCAGGGTTAAGAACCAAGGCAAATCTTCCCTAACTAATTAGATGCTGAGTAAGGCATCTTAGTGAAGTTGGGGCAAAAGTGAATGGGTCACAGCTGAGGCAAGATTGCAAGGACTGTAGTGATAGTGAAAGTATTCTGTTTGCCAGGTCATTGTGACTCTGTGCGGATTGCAAAGGAACACACTGTTCACTGATACAGAACTGCCGTCATAAAGTACAATCAGAACAAAAGCCTTAAAGAGCTTTTACTTTTTACTAGGAATGCTCAAAATGTATGCTGTGTGTAGCTTGCTATGCTCAGTTATTTCTTCTCAAACAATAGTGCTTGTGCTTTTGTAAAAGGATTTGCCTTGTAGACTAATGGTTCTTCACAGTTCAGAAGAATTTCCAAACTTGGGGCTCCTAGTATACCCAGGAGGTGATGAATCATACTGGCTCAAGAAAGAGAAGGCTGAAACAGAGAAGAGAGAGGAAGGGAGAATTCCATTGTTGCTGTCTCTTAATCTTTCAGTTCAGAAAGAGAATCACTAATGCAGCTTTTTACTACAATTCAGAGAGCATAATGACAAAATTTCAGCATCTAGATAAACTGTAATTAAGGGATTTATTTTTTGCCCAGCCTGCCTGTAAAAAGGGGTAAACTCAAAAAGCGTTTTTTAAGTGGAAGTCTGTGTGTTTATATACAGTTTTTCAATGAGACAAAATGTATTCTTTAGCTTAACATCAGTCTGCCTAACAAATGTCCAGAATAAGAGACTGTACATCAGCCTATGGACAGGCATCTGTTGCTTTGTTACTGCTCACCCCATTCATTATAGTAATGCACTAATGCCTCCTTTCCCTTACTGAAATACTTGACAACTGTTTTCTAAATGATTTTCCTTCACTGACAAAGAAAACAGTGCCACTTGTATGGCTGTGTCACATAACATTTTGTCATAGAGAGGCCATTTCTTATGGGGGGTGGGGGATGAGCAGCTCAGAATTGCTTTGATCAGTGTGAACTTGCCAACAATGTACCATTGATGCTATTCTGACTCTCTTGGGAAGCCATTGCATCCCTGTCCTCTACCGATGATGCGTATCTGTGCACTTTTGCAAAGGAAAGGACAGAGTGTCATCTGCCACTTACAGAGCATGGGAGCCCAGAACTAAAAATGACACGATTACTATCCTACCACTTGTTCTGTGCACAACACAGAAGTCAGCAAGCTTTTCTTATAAACTGAATAATAAGTGATACTTTAAAAAGCTGTACAGAAAGTGAGAAAATTTATGCTGGGGTTGTCATTAAAGCTGAAAGGTACTGTCACTGGCAGGTAAACTTTGATATTTGAGACTGTTTATTTGGAAATGGACCACAACACAGATACATCAGTAGAGATTCATGCTGCAGTCTGCCTACCTGTGCATTTTGGAATATGCCCCTTATAGAAGAAATGCAATTGTGTGGTGAATGTCTCGGGGTTTTTTTTTTTTTGTTTTTTTTTTTTTGTGATACCTACTGCAACTGATGTTAAAAAGAACTTTAATTGCTCTTCTTTTTCTCAGTAAATTTAACAACTCAGGGAACAGTGAGACACACCTGATGAACACGATTTGTTTATTTGTGGTGGTTCTCTTTAAACTTTATTTAACTAGGATTCCAGGGAAGGAGAAAGATTACATGATTCTGTGCATTCCATAGTGTATTTCTTAAGGTTCAGTAACTGTAAAACACAATACTTCTGGCTTTGAACAATTTGAATGAAAATGCCATACAATGTAGTTCTTTTCAGATGAACAATTCAACATTTGGTGTGTACCAGTGAGAGGAAAATAGAACAGAAAGGATCATATCCTTACTGTGATCCAAGCATGTGTTTTCCATTCATGTCATTGGAGGCCCTGTCATGCATCAAGGACAGCATATAGTTTAGGTTCAGAATTACAGATAACAGTGTATTAGCCTTCAGAGTGAGCTGTAACCAGGAGCTCAATTCTCTACGCCTCCTATACGTGTGTCACTTTTATGAAGCTAAATGTGCAGGTATTTTGCAAGTGGTACACTGATAAAGAAAGTCAGTATTTTGTATTTAAACCTTTCCTATTATTTAGACACTAAGGATGAACATCATTTAGGGAAAAAAAAAAGAAAAAGTTAGGCATTGCATTTTCTTAAATGCAGTCTAAGCATCGCTTCCTGTTTTATCACAATCCAGAAATTAAACCATGTTCTCTATTAAAAGTCTCTGGTCAGGTCTGAGCTTTTAGACATTATGGGGTTTTGTATTATTTTACGGATAAGTTACTGAAGGCTCAGTTTTTCAAGGGTACCCTGGAAAGACAGTGCAAAATTATACTGCTTCCAGTTTGCCTCTGAAGTTTTGAATTTTTTGAACCAGGTATCTCAAAATGCAATTTGGGCAGTGTAATCCAAATTTAAATAAAATTGAAGGAGATGTGTTTACAAGAGTCCTTGCTAACTAGAATTGCCAACTTTTCCACAGGAAAAGTAGCAACACAGTAGGATAAAAGGTAATTTAATCAATAAAGTAGCATTTTGAAAATATTTTTCTCATTTACGTAAAAATTTGACTTCCCAAAGCGTTCTGTATTCTTTGTTTTCTCGTTAGGGAAAAAATAATATAAAAACCCCAAACAAACCTGAAGATGTTATTGTCAGATCTTTTTATGCAGATTGATTTCCTTTTAGCATATTCATTGCCCTTTGCCTGCACTGAACAAGACCTTGTGTACTGTACTGCAGTTTTATTGCTGCTTTCAGAGGGATGTCTTGTGAGATGTTACGGCTCTTGCGGAAGTACAATGGCAAAATGTCATTTTATGATAGATCATTATTGATGTTCTTTATTTATTTATGCCCTTTCTCGTTTTTCTTACCCTACAGTTTTTCTTGTTCTCTGTATATATATATATATATATATATATGAACACAAAAGAAAAACTCTTCTTGGTAGAAATTTAGTAATTAAAACAATCTTGGTTACAAGGGACTATAAGAGGAGATGAGGAGCAGAGAGGAGAAGCATCCCTTCCAATCGTGGCTGAATGTAGGTGCTGACATGCAAAGGGCTCAGTGTTTTGTATTTCAGTGTGCGTGTATTCAGGAGCATGATAGAATTGTGTGATGCCCTGGCTTATCACATGGAAGGTGCTGAAAAGCATCTCTGTTTGATCTGTACTTTGTACAATTTCTTAATGAAAGCATGGCTAGTATTTAAAAAGGAGCCCTCAATATATTTGTATTCCTGTATCTCAGATATGAGCTTTGTGTTTATTTGACAAAATAAATATCAAGAAAAATCAGAAAATCAAACTCATAGGATGCTTGAACACTTTTTTCTTTCACCCCCCCTGCACAGACTCTGTAAACAAAAATAATCAGCTTGGACTTGTGAGTTACTTAAAAACAATTAAAACCACAAACCTGCATCACAGTGTTCAGATTTAGTTTGTAATTAAAAATGTGCCAAGTCCTTTTTTTCTTGCAGGAATTCTCAAAAACTTAAATTTTGTGAAAAACAGTCTCCTCAGAAGTGGTAGTGATTGTCTTTCTGAGTAGTGGACATTGGGGTTTTCACATTTCCTATCATAACTTTTAGTGGCTGTTTTTTCCCTGGACAGTTTACTTTTAAAATACATAAATTGATAAGAATATCTGAAATAGATGTCTTGGGGAGGAGGGAGGTACAAACTAATGAAGAATATGCAAGAAAAAAAAATAATTACTTCCAGCTGGCTTTATATAATAAAACTACTATTAAAATGAGGAGCTCCATTAGCAAGGCTTTAATTATATGTTTTCTTACATTTCTAAATAAACACCGCAGTCTTTAGAAAAATAACACTTAAATGAGTTAAGCGTGACAGTCCTTGCTCTAGCCAGGGGAAAATATAAAGAAGTACCAACTCGTCTACCCTGCCTTAATGCCCCACAGCAGTTGACATTGCTGGAATGCCTCCTGCAGCTGGTGGCATATGACTGTCATTTGCAGGCAGGATATACGGAGAGTTTACACAATGGAGGCATTCATGAAAGTGTTCCTCATCTGGGACTCCTGCAAGCTCTCATTTTATTGACCCTGTCAGAATTTAACTGGTAGGCTGTCAAATTATGTGTTGCTTTATCTAATATTAGTTTTTCTTTTAAATTACAATGCACGGAAGAAGGGGCTGTGGAAAGCAGGTATGAAAAGCAAATCCAACTTCTGTCTTACTGTTTCTAAACCAAAAAAACCCATAACAGCTGTGTAAGAACTTCATTGTGCTATAGATTGTAAGAATTCTATTTTCTGTTCAGGATTAAATGATGTGGTTTATTTGTGGATTTTTTTCAGGGTTTGGGCTGGGGTGGGTTTTTTTCAGTATTCAAAGCTTTAAACAAAAATCTGTTTTCTAAATTACTGTGTCCCTCAAGTGTAACTTGAACATCGGTGTACAAATAGTTTTATGAAACAGCTCACTCTTTAACTGCTGGTGTCCCAAAAGATAGCAGAAAAATGCTCTCTATAAAAGCTTCTCCCAAAAGATACTTATTTGTATGTTTTGCTGCATCTTAATGCAGATTCCATAAAAAAATGCCCAATAATTAACAGATTTATAATGTACTTCAAACAATGTAATAATCTGAGGGGTGATTGATGGTTATAAATATGTTCTTTATATCACAGATTAGCTGATTATTAATTCAATGGTGTTGAGGCATGACCTCTCCAAAGCCATAATTTACATAAAAAAAATAAAATGTGTGCACAGCTTCATTGATATCTTGGAGAGAACTGATTACAGCAGCAGACAGCACACCAAAACATTGGCTTCATGCAGATGGAGCGCACTGCAAGAGAAGTACCTTACGCAGTGAGTTACTCATTTTAATAGATCCTCCTATTCACCAGTCCATTGTTAATGCAATGCTAAAGCTCAGTTCAGGGCTGGGCGGGGGGGTGGGTGGGGGTGGGGGGTGGGCAGGGTGGTGGGAAGAGAGAGAGGAAGTGAGAAAGAATGATCAGGTTGTTAAAGGAAAATAAATTTTAACCTGGAGGCTATCAGTCACTTTATTTCTGCTAGGAAAAAACCTTCAGCCCACCATATATGTTTTTGTTCATGTATAGAAATAAGGTATGGCATCTGTCTGTCTAACACGGGATGTCATTATCATAGATTTTACTTATGACATTTTCTTATCACTGTTCTCCTTTTTTAAAAATGTAGGATTTCTGCTAGAATAATGATAGCTGAATAGTAAACACTGGTTTACGTTGAGAAATATATATGGGTTACGCTGTCTTGTATAATTTCCATTTGTTTCACATTTTGCTTCCCCCCTCCTAGAATACAAATTAATTTTAAACACAAAATACAAAAAGTAATCTAACTGGAATATTTTTACACTATTTTGCAAGACCTCCTGAAATACTGCTCTGGAATTTACTGAGATGTTGATTTTTCTCTGCAAGGATAAATGAGAAAGACAACTGACACATTTTAATCCACCTGGAAATATGTAGGGTTTTTTTACCTTTTGATATAACATTCTGGAGACATTGCCTTCCCTTAAATATTTAAAAAGTAAAAATGGTTGCATGAGCTGTAATATTTATTTAGTATTTAGTAATTCAAAGATAAGTTGTTTACAAGAACTTGACAAATGTAGAATCTCTCTTATGGTAAGTGAATTCTTGTTCCAAGGAAAATGCTACGTGGCATAGTACTTATAGTAAAGTTGCAGTTTTTATTTTCTTTTCCTTAAACATTGAGGAAAATTTGGAGTAGCTACACACTGGTGTATTTTCTTGTTAATGAGGGTAGTTTCATTAGCGGCTTCTCAGTCTAAGGAGAGAAGTAAAAGCCAGGTTTTAGAACACAACCAAGAACGTGGAAAATGTTAAACAACAGTAAAAGTATTTAGTGATTTTCCCACATCATCAGAATTGCCTGAAAATTAATTTATTTAGAAGAATTTCTAATTTTTTTCCATTGCAAAAGCTTGTACTGACAGGGTGTCAACCTCAAACACTGTTACAGATCCAAACCAAGGTATCTCAAACTCTCCTGCTGATACGAAAGGTGTCTGTGGAAAAACTTTACAACACTAGAAAATTTTAATTTTAAGTGCCCAATCCTGTTATCACTAAAATCAATACAAGTATAGTCTACATTCATAGAACTGGTCTGAGAACTTTTCCTACAGTCTTTACTCAGGAAGCCGTCATTCATGTTTTGTTTGTTTAAAAATACACGTTTTGCACCTTTAAAATACATATTAAGTGAAGAAATGTTTTAGAATTGAAATTTGGGGAAGGGGTTAGAGCATTGTACTCCAGTTTCAAATAATCCAATATTTGTAGAAGTATGACCTTTAAAATCTAGGTTCATCTTTAATTACACATTTAAGAGAAACTGTGTGGTATATACTAGCTCTCTAAAAAAATAATCCTCTGATAAGTCAGTGTTGGGAATTTTCATACTTTAAAATGCAGTTTTATTCCTGCATAAAAATGTATATTCATTAATCTATATCTTCATTAATGCAGTCTTTCAGAAGACAGTAGAGGGAAATTATTTAACTCGTAGCACATAGGGTAATGAACTTAAAAATTAAATCAACATCACAAATCCTCAGACCAAACCAACTCTTCTTTAAGCATCTTCAGTTGGTATTTATTTTTTTAAATTTTAGTTTATCTTTTGCATGAAAGTTGCTTAGACATGAAATTATGTCTTTCTGCACATTCTTCACTTTTTAGCTAATGCTGGGAAGCTAAAAGTCAGGTGTGAAAATGTTAAAGCTATTGAAGGCATACACAATCTTGTAATTACAAAGTTGAAATTTGGTTTTCTCCAAATAGACCTACATAAATCATGTTTCCTATGATTTTGCAGTTTGCATTTTAAGGGCCTTCTTTAACAATGTCAAACTGAAATAAAACTTTTCTAACACTTAAAGTACATGAAGTACGTAAAATCCATAAGGTGAAGCTACAGATATGAGACTGATTTTAGATGACTGGGCTTTTTTCTGAACCTATCCCTCCTCTACCACATCCCCATGCCTTCCAAAATTCAGTAGTGGTCAGGTGTAGCATTTTGATCCTATCCACTGACTTGCATATGCATGTTTGTACACCCACAAACTGTAAAAAGAAAACTGACTAAATGTGGCTTCAGGGAAAAGAAAGGAGTGGGGGGCGCAGATACCAGCTGGAGCTTGATGCATGTGTTCTCTTCTGTGGCATCATTTTGTTGTTGATGTGGGAATGTAGCTAAACAGTGGCTACAGATGCTTCACTAAATAAGTATCCACATAAATTCCAGCTGTGAACTTGTGATTCATCCTTCCCTGCGCAAAAGATATGTTTCCATATGTCCCATTATGTTCCATATTTGATTTTTATCACACACTGTATGCCAGTCTGAATCTTGTCTACATGCTTTTTATGAATCCTGCAACCCTCTCTTCTTTTTTTTTTTTTTGAATTAGTCATAACGTGCCCCAGCCTCCATGCAGAAAATCCACATTACAATAATACAGCATCCTTGTAAATAATTTTTTAATGTATCAAGTACATGAATAATGTATCTATGTAACCACTGTAACACAGAGTCTGGACGTATCTATAGAAAATCATAGTGGTCCATATGAAAAGTATTTCTCTTTGTAGCTAAGACTGTAGTCCTTAAAATTATCTGAGATCTAAATAATCTTTAAAAATACTTGCATCTTATTTTACTACTTTAAATGGATTTTTGTGACACTATCAGTAATCATTTCAGGTATCTCGTGTACATAGCTTCTACTTATATTTTTAAGTATATAATTGGTAAGGACTCTAATTTTGAATTATGAATAATATTAATCGTTAAACAATTTATGCGCTCCGGACTCACTGAAAATAACTGCAGAGCTGTCACTGGTACCAAATAAAATATGTTCAATTTTTTTTTTCTATTGCTCTTATCCATTATGTTCTCTAGATTGGTATTCAGGATATTTTTTTCTTCTGCTACCATGATGTAGATATGGAAACTGTCATTTAGAAATCTATGCATCTGTGGCCCCAGGAGCATACAAAACTCCATAGTCTAAAATATTAAAAAATAAAGTAAGGATGTAAAAAAGCAAACTTATTTGCAGTGTAGGTTTTTGAGTTGGTTTATTGTAATATGGATTGGAGAAACATGGTCCCTGCCTCATAATTGGGGTGAAGTATAGCTGCTGGTCAGCTCTGTAAGAAACAGTGCTGCTAGAGCTTTGCAGTAGGTTTTACATATGATAGTCATTGACTATCATAAAACTACCCAGAACATGAGGCAGAAGTCAGCATTGTCATGTTAGCTGTAGTCTAGAAAGTATCTGTCTTCCTGAAGGTAAAACCTCAGAGGTTGCTGTAATTATTAAAGTCATGATTGAAGTACTAAATCTGGTCGTTGGTTTTCTTAAGTTGTTGAAGCCAGTGCTTCTGCCTCCAGCACAAATTTGAAATGGCATATCAGGAACTGGATGAAATGCTTGCAGTCTTAAAAAGTAAGGGTGTTGTATAGCTGTTGCTGCAGTGCTGTAATTTCCATAGAAGTCAATTGCAGCATAATCACTTACATAGGTAGTTGTAATTTTTTTGATTAAAAAATGGTGCTATGAGAATACAGTTTTCTGAAAAAAGGGTGTATCAAAGCAAATACTGCTATCTGCTGTAAAGAAGTATCATTTAGCTGTGTGAAGGATTTGACATCCAATGCTTCTTTGTCTATTCTGTTGCAAGGAAAAATATGTCTGTTCATAACTGAAATTCTTCAAGCAAGTCAGATATCAACATTATACCAACATTTTTCACCAGAACAGATGATAGTTAATTAGTTTGTATTTTAAATTGAGGGTCATTGTGTTATAGATTTCTGTGGAAACAAAAAGAAACAGAATCTAGTTAAAACTATAAGTAGGGCCTGTTCTCAGCAGTGTCTGAGGTACCATTGAGTTGAACTACTGGTCACTGTCAAATTCCAATCAAAATGCAGATAAATTCAGCATAAACATAATAAGGTGTTGGTGTGTTTCCAGAACCGTAAAGAAGACTTTAACTGGAGAAGAGGCTGGAGATTAACTGTTTGTTTTACAGCTAAGTTAGGTATTTCAAATCAAGTGACTGGTGCTGCTTGTAACGAAGCATCTGCAAAGTGTGTCAGTGTGACACTGGTATTCTGTGTTCAAGAAGTTCAATGTCAACACAGCTGTGACTTACCACTTTTAGCAAACTCTCAACTGGGAATTAGATAAAATACCTTTAATTTGGGCACGAAGTCGGGGAGAGTGCTGGGATGGGAGTATAATTTCAGATGCTATTAATTTTCACAAACTAACATTTGTGTGCTTTGTCTTGCCAGACGGTCTACAATGCTTTTCCTCATTTCACGTGCCAGGCTGTTTTTTTATTATCATTTCCTTCTCTGCTGTGTTTATCTTTTCTGAAAATGGTGAATGTAAGCTATTACAGACTGGGTGGGTGGCAAACATTTGCACAGTAACTTTTAAAACACAGAGCAAGCATTTTATTTGGGTTTTGAAAACCACTGAGAGAACTTAATGCAGCTGCTCTCATGGCATCAAAGTGAAACATGTAAAAATCTCACTTTCTATTCTAAATAACCTTAGGGCTGTTAAGTCAGATATTTCCGGCTTGACGTGTTTTGCACAGGAGTGACAGTGGCATTGAGTATATACATAGTAAATCTTAATATTCCACTGAATCTCTTTGCTCTTTCAAGAGCTTCACAGGGTACTCATCCTTAACAAAATGTCAGGTTAAAACATGTCACTTTGCTATAGTTGAAATTACTTACTTGTTTTTAATCAAAAAGCAACTCTTAATGGGCTGTTTTACTCTAGGCAGTAAGGAAAGGAGCTTTTCAGTTTAGCAGCAACTAGTTCTTCTGACCCATTATTTGCTGTCATTTCTGCTTCTCATCCAGCAATGTGAAGGGGGTTGCATGATTAAAATCTGAGGATGCTGAATCAGGATACTGGTGCTGCATATCCTACACCAAGTAGAATTAATATTTTTAGGGAAAGCTAAGATTTTTTTATTCTTTTTTTTTTTTTTATTTTTAGTCCATGTCTTTCAGTTCTATTAGGGTGTAGTCCTGTGTTTCCTAGGAACTTCACTGTATCTGTGATCTGTTAGCAGCAGAGGTGCTCTTGCTGAAAGTAAAGGTGCTTGTGGTACAGTGCTGCTTTGATTTTAATTTTCCAAAACTCAGGATGAATGTAAGATGAGAGGTGCCATATATTCATCATAATCTTTGGATCCTACCCTGTAAAGTAGGCAGCTTTCTTGACTGGCGGCAGTTAGAAGCTCGAGATATACAAGTTCAGTGCATTCAGTTCATATTTTTTTTAAGACTAAAATGGCTCTTCAGTTTCTAGGCCAGTTAATAATCCTCCTCTTAACTACGCTGTACATATCGCAGATGGTGCTTGACAGACTAGTCAGTGTCTCAAAGGTCACCACAACACTATTAGCTAGATCACTGTGCCCTTTGTTTCTTGAGGATGCTTCTGCTACACTACTTGTTACTTGAGAAAAAATTATTGGAGAAA